>NC_061511.1:47856530-47905768 GCF_022539505.1 Lolium rigidum
GTATACTCAACACAATAATCCATGATGTTTTGATGATTGAGATTCGTTACGTGCCACAGATACGTTATGTTGTCATGAATTTTACTTATGATCTCCGAGATCATCCACGCGGTGTAAGAGATTACAGGTGCAGTCGCGCTTTATTATACCGCAATACTTATTCATCGCTATGAATGGCATAGCGAAGCGTTTATTTGATAGTCTTCTTTATGACAATGTATTTTGCGGTCACAATTTAGTCTATGTTACTTCCAGCGATGTTGTTGCGCTTGTTCATTCTCATCGGTGTAATGGTGACAGGTATCCGTTTATGCTATGATTATGATCTCTTGTAGATTATGGTTGATCCGTTATGATAGTATTGATGCGTATTATTCTCCTACATAGCATGAGCAGACATGCTGGCGTTAGCAGCCGTTTAGTCGGTCGATCTCATGGCCCCAAGGTTTATTTGAATAGAACACGAATTGAGTTTGCCACCGCATTGAGACTGCGGTATCCTACGCTAAACGGGTTGCGCGTAGAGTATGCATTTGTTCGACTTGTTATGATCAATGTTGATAAAACCATCGTAATTTGTGTCTTCGTTCCTGGGGGTCATCGCTATCGCCGCCATTTCATCAGCTTATCGCTGCTATTATCGAATATATTGCCACCATCACCCACGCCAGCAGTTATTTCAGCTAATCGTTGTTACTGCTCACTTGTCAATAATTCGTATTTCACTATCTTCTTCGCCGAATTAGCACACTTATTGTAGGGGGACGATAAAAATAGATGAGGGACATCTGACTGCTCGAAGCCTGGATACCTGCGATCCATGTGCCTCAGCTGCCCACAAACCCCAGCCTCTGGAGGCTCAGCCAGGTGGAGGGCGAGACATCGGGCTATTGACCGCTGTTCAGCTGCAAAGTGTTCACACCCGATCCCAGCTACTGCTACTCCGCGCCGGCTGGCTGCTTCTTGATCCTGCATAGATCTTTGCCTCTGCCTGTTTGGTATAATGAACAAGAATGAGCTTATTCTACTCTATTTAAAACAGGATTGCACGTTGTACTGTGTCCCATGAAGTCTATATTTATCGCCGGTAAACAGGCTTAGCAGTTCATCATTGCCGATAGCTGGCTGGTTACGATCTTTTTGTGTCCCCCAAGAGCTGAGATACTTGATGACATTTCTTTATTCTTATGATGAGAATAATAATGATATTGTTTGTTGAATTTGCCCCACTAGTACTAAAATTGACATGCTGCTGTGGAGAGTAATATTTCCATGCATGAGATTCCATGATTTTATGTTACATTGGGTTGAGTTGATGATGTTATCGGTTATTATGAGAGAGTGAAAATATGGCGGTAGAAATTCATACAGCCAAACATCTTCATGTAGTCGAACTGAAGCTGCTACTGTTCCCATTTTCTCAGTCCGTTTACTACAAGACTTACGACAGGTATGTTGACAATGTGCTTCATCTGTACCTTTCGCTTCAAATACATTCTCTGCGAAGCGCATCACAAAACTGCCTGAGCCCATTTAATCGGCTATAAAGAAAGAACTCGGGAAGATGTCACCATGTGTTACTTGACACAGCACTGGCCTTTATTTCGTGTCTTGAAGTTGTTTCATTATCGCAGCAACCTTCCTTATCTTGTTTTGCGTTTTGTTGCCGCAAGGATAGTGGGGAAACATACTAGATTTGATTATCGCTACAAACGCTTAAATGTCATTTAACTTGCCTACGTAGGTAACCTCAGAGTGCCACCTACGCGAGTGATCCTCAGATAGCGTACGCTAACTCTTCATTATTTAAGTATTTCATCCGAGTAGTATGGTTATTTTAAAATTGTTTCCATTTTGTCGCTCGCTTGATCAGATTCTCAAGTCTTTATTCAAAGATTGCTTTCTTTTCGCCGCGTTGCGGATTTCTGTTCCATCACCTTCGTTATTTCTGAGCAATGTCCGCGAAGCGTTAATAATGATTGTGTACCAACATGTGAATTTGATTATGCACTAACCCTTCCACGAGTTTGTTCGGTCATGTGGAGTGAAGCTCATGATCGCTAGAGAGTGTGATGCAACATGATCAAGAGAGCGAAAGTCAGTTGGGGATGCCGTGGCCATTCCCGATATCAGGTAAGAAAGACCGCCGCCTAAGCTTGGGGATGCCCAAGGCATCCTCTTCATCGAATAACACATCGTGTTCCTCCTCAAACTATATTTTTATTCAACACATCTTATGCTTTGCTTGGAGCTGCCGGCTTGTTTTTAGCTTGTTTGCGCTCAACAAACATCATCATGCTTGCGCGGGGAGTATCACTTCCGCTGATAGCCTCTTAGCTCATAATACTGTTACTTAAAAGCCTTCCTCTTCAATTGTTATACGGTTAAATTGGGAAATGCCATTACGTAGTACTGTTATACGTCTGGGTAATGATTTGCTCGTTGCGCCTGCATCATACTTTCGCACGATAGCGAAGAAACATTGGTCTCTCTGGTTCAGATACTCGAAGTATTGAGTTTGAACAACAAGGAAGACTGCCTATAATGCTCTGAGCAACATGCCTTATGTGAGTTTTGCCGGGCACGGGCCATCCCGCTTGCTCAAATACCTGTTGGCCTAATCCTGTAGGGGACATTATGCATTCAAATCCCAGAGCCAAACAACACTGCGTTATTTGTGTTCATCATACCTAGCCTACTCTCATGTATTTATGTCCGCCATTCCAAAAGTGTCATTGATGCCTTAAACACTGTACTTAGCACCTTCGATTTGTGTCAATACAATTATGAGAGTGTGGTGCTTGTCTTCAATTTGTTAGGGTTCCTCATCAATGACTAAGAAGTCCGCTATCCAATAATTTTGCAAAAGAAAGTCGGCAATGGGCCCCAGCCCAAGCTCAGTTAACAAAATAGACACCCACGCCGGTGATTACTGGGATTTAGACTTGTATGATTGTTATTTTCTGAGCTTGCGTGCTAAACATAATAAAAACCAAAATAGTATGCTATCTCCTTCGAGATTATAGCACTGGTGATTACGGCTTCAGAAAGAAAGGTTGTGCCACTCAAAATAAAATGTACAAGTCGCCAGCGTTTGATCGGAGTACTGCCAATATTCGCTGACAACAACACTCGTAACTATTTATGTTCTCTTTATGTTTTCAAAATAAAAAGTTTCCAGCTATCGTCATAACGATGCTTTCCTCTGAAAATCTCATTCTTCGCCGAGTCAGCCTCTCTCTTCACCTTCACAGCGTCACTTGTGTGAATCGCACTTACTTATTGCACAGCCAGACATTTCTTTTTGCATTGACAATTATCCATGAGATATACATGTTGCCAGTTGAAAGCGGGGAAACCTCAATCTTCCCGCGTTACCAATGCCTTATTTCTGAATTATTGCTTAAGGAGTTAACTTATGCAAAGAACTATTGACGCCTGTCCGAAAGTACATTACGAAAAACCTTGCCAGATTACTCTCTGTTTACTCACATGTCATGCTACATTGCCGATCGCTGCATTCACCATATGCTTTTTACAATAGTATGATCATGATGCAGATATCATCTGAGAAATATCTGTTGTCGTCTTCAGACGAGCAGCACCAGTTGGGGATACGCTCCGACGCACGATACTTATGCCTCATGCCACACATTGATGATTTATGTCATATTTTCAGATTTTCTCTGTTTTTGGTTTCGTAACGGTACTTTAAAGACGCCGAATACTGTGTCGAAGATCTTAACGACCGAGAAAGCCGCCAGCAGGGTTCACTTGTGCCGCAGGGCCGCGTCGCTTCTGGCGGCGTGGCGGCAGTCTCTCTCACTCACCGCTTGTTTGTGCCTCACGCTGAAATTCTCATCATTTTACTGATCAAACTCCGTCGCAAATGAATGCTGTTATCGCTGGAAGTCACATCCTGGGACATTGTGACGCCATTAGTGTTCGATACTTTCCACGCATTGTATCGCTGCGCCATCTGACGCCATCACTGCCGCCAGCGAGGAGGGGAGTACTTCTCACGTCGCTTATCGCAGATATGTGGTTCATCTCCTATGTACTCGGTCACACACCATGAGTTTTCACATGACCGAGTTCATGATGACGCTTGTACCTAGACAGTCATGGAATTTTACTATGTGATCTCCTCGAGATCTCCAGAACCTATCGGCAGTGTGGTAAGGAAAATGGAGGGATCGCGTAGTCTCTGTGGCTACTACGGTCACTTTACCTCATCGCGACGCATGGCGAGGCGCTTTACATCATATCTCTTTGAGTGACGTACGCTCTTTGCATCACAATTCCCATCTGATGTGCAATATTTCCAGTGATGTTGAGTTGGCAGCCTTGCTCCAAGACGGGGTAGCGGTAGCAGCATCCGCGTTGTTGGTTTATGCTAAAGATTACATCCTCTTGTAGATTATTTAAAGCAACGCCATGATAGCATTGATGTACACTCTCCTACATAGCATGAAGGTGACAGCTGCGCATGCTATGTTAGTGCCTAGTCGCACTGATCTTCTCATGCACGTTGTTTAGCGAACATTGAATTGCGTGGAGCTAATAACCTCCTGGTGTACTAACTAATGCAAATGACATTCAACAAGAAGGGAGCATATTTATTTGGTGATTACTGTTGAGATGTTCATCAGTGAAAGGTAATTCTGTGTCTGCTCCTAACATCGCTATCGCTTATCGCTGTTGACATCGCCGCGACACATCATCTTCGCCACGCCAAGCCGCATCGTTGCTGTCGCCATACTTATTCATACACTGCATTCAATTGATCTTCGCCAATCTAATTATTGCGCTGGACATTATTGTGGAAAGTCAGGTTGCATGAGAGGATATCTTGACCTTCTCTTCCAGTTCGACCTGCGATCCACGGCGAGCTTCGTCGCCGCTCTGTTAAACCTCGCCTGGAGCCCGACGCCTACAGCAGGAGGGGCGAGACATCACATTATCGCCGATGTTTCTGATCGTATCGACGACGAAGTTACCGAATCGAAAGATAACCCTTTTGATTTCGACGAAACTAATGATTCGAGAGTAATTTCTTCGGGTCGAAAATCTTCTTCGTCTTCATTATCAATTTTGCACCATTTCATATCATAATTTTGCTGTTACTACGATATATTTCATATTGGGACAATACTTCATGTTACTCATCTATTTGCATGTTCAACACATTGACGCGATTCTGCCGAAAGGTCTGCATCCAATATTTTGGAAAGATCAACCGTGGGAGCAATATAGTGGCCCTATTTATTGTAGAGAGGGAGAGGGCCATACTTGGCGCGCTGCCTGTGCCCCGGTCACGCCGCTACAGTCTCAAGACGCTTGTTCTTTCAAGGGAACTCCTTCATCCCGAAGATTCAAGTCACGCAGGCTGCCTTCATAGAAGCCGGCAGGACTGGGGGCCTCTGGAGTGGGGAATGACGCCATCGTCATCGCCATCAGCTGGACATCGCGCTGGTCGTCATCATCATCCACCATCGCCGCCGTCATCGCTGATCACCGTCAATGCCGCAGGTCGGTTTGACCTGATTAAAGATTGTATCTTATCGAGCTTCTACTACGCCATTGAGTGAAATCCATTGAACCAGTTTGTTCAGATTGTTATTCATCATCACACTTCCGACACGCCCGCGATGACGCCCGCGAGTACTGCTTACTCTGAGATTGCCGGGCGAAGCCTGTCGGGCCAGTGAACCATGGTTGAGTACTACGGCGTGATACTTGCGTTGCGGCGTTAATTTTTCTTCCGCGGGTGTCAACCACACTTCAACATTGCCCAGGGAATGCATTCAGGCCGCTTTCAGCACCGCAGGAGCTGAGTGACGCAACCCCTCGGGCCGCATATCGATGCAAAGAGGGATCGCAGATCTCAGATTTATTTGTTCTCTAGTTATGATGCATGGCAGTAGCACTCACAAATATGTATTGTCCTAGAAGGGCTGTGTACAGTTAGGTTCACCACAATAACACTACTATACCAATGAAGATTATTAATGATATTAAGATTGATTGCAATCCTCGAGATCGCTTGGTCATTATAAGTAAATAAATGGGCCAAACCTGCTGTAAGCACGCCTAATTGTTACCCGCGATTTTACATAATGCATTTAATTAATCGTTATCAACACCATTATATCAAGGAGTATTGATAATTTTTCATCGAATCGCTATCTTTCGCTTCTTCTGTTAGACGATATTATCGAAGATTACTACGATATTACTCTGCGCCATCACACTGATGCCGCTTTCCGGAGCGAAGCCATTGGTAAGCGGAATTGGTAAGGAAAACTTGAATGTTGTGCCGATTTTGTTTTCGCCGCTAAGTCATTATGGAGTATATTTCCTTCACTTTATTTGGAAGCTCCACATACGCACCGATGAGGCGCCAGTGAGAAGTGAGTCAGCCTATGAAAATTGCGTTGAATCGGCGAATAACCATTATTAAAGGGGATGGATCCAACACCGTATTACCGTTTACGAATATGCTGCCGCTCAACGTGCAGTATTACGGATTTGTGCGAGAGGCCAATCATCTCTTACGCTGTCCGCAGTTTGCTGCCGATTGGTATAAATTGATTCTTAACGGAAGATATTGAAGCCCGGAGTTTTATTCCCAAGTTCTTGATTCCTCCGCGAACATATGTCGGGATCAAGATATACTTCTTGGCTCACATGATGGAGCAGAGGCTGGGAAGATTGAAGCCCATCGTTAAATGCCTCATCTCATATTTCCGGTAATGTTATTACTGATACTTCTGGCGTGAAGACCAAGACAACGATACTTCTTGTCGATCATATTGTCGCCATGAAAGGGACCTTCGATCAACAATAGTTGAAATATGATACGAACGACAAGGATAGAGAATCGTAGCACGATTGCAACACTGAAGCTTTATGACGATTTCGCATATGAGTGTTACATAGCGGTTCTTTTGATTCGTTGTCGTGAACGCTTATAAAGTTTTTGCCTTCCATGACAATTTTCCAAAGAAGAATTTTGATAAGTAGTCATGAACCGCATAAAGATAAAATGACCATCTACTAGACAACGCGCTGTAGTTGAAAACGGCCGATCGATGTTATTCTAAGCTATCGAAAAACTCCTTTCCCCGCTAAAAATGAAAAGAGCATCGCTATAAATAGCGCGTTCATAAAAAGTGAAAAAGAGTCCTCAGAGAACTCCCAGTTGGTAAAGCTGAATCGCTATGCGTCAGTTAAAGATCTGCGATCTTAAAATCGGAGGATGGTCATATTACTGCACGTAATATTAGCCACATCCTACGTCCTCCAAACAGTTAGTACTGATGTGTTGACCGGTTGAATTGCGATCACGTTGGTTGCTGGGATCATTGGCGCAGCTAGTGCTGGAGCCTCATGAGCTTCACACGAGACACGCATCTTTAAATTGACTTCAGAACTGGAAGATATTGATGTGTGGTTGCTCGTACTACACAGAGAAATCATTTCAATTAGAAGAGCTCGAGATGCGGAAGTGTTTGAGTGCGGTAAGATATCCGCTGACTTTGCTTGGTTCTCGCCGCTATGATTATCCCACATCTTGAGATCTTTCTAAATACTTCAGGCAGATTCTTGATCGTTTGCCGGCGAATTTATGATTTAACTTCCCAGTTCTGTTAAAACCCTATAAAATGATTTGCCTAGTAATGATTTGAAATGGAGCAATGCGCATCTATTACCTTGTTCCTACCATGATTCAGATGTTCTTAGAAAGAAGATGAAGGAGGAAACGCGCTTTAGACAAGATGACTTCGCTGGTGGATTAACACCGCCACTGTGGAAGATCCTATTTTGGATTTAAGATTATCAGGTAAAGGCTTTAAATCAAAAATAGGATCTTCCTTTGGTGGCGGTGTTGTACCCAAATCTTCCACCGGTAAGTCATGCTTGAGAATAGGTTGGCGAAGAAAAATTTCCTCAAGCTCATCTCTTTCTTTCCTAAAAATTTCACTCTCGCTATCCTCCAAATGTTGCTGCAAAGGATTATTAGGAACAAGAACAATAGATGCACATTGCTCCATTTTAAAATCATTACTAGGCAAATCAGCTTTATAAGGAGTTTTAGTAAATTTAGAGAAGTTAAACTCATAAGATTCACCAGCAAATTTAGTCAAAATTTTCTCTTTCTTGCAATCTATAATAGCTCCACAAGTATTTAGAAAAGGTCTACCAAAGATAATAGGACAATAATCACTAGCAGCAGAACCAAGTACCAAAAAGTCAGCAGGATATTTAATCTTACCGCATAAAACTTCCACATCTCGAACAATACCAATTGGAGAAATAGTTTCTCTATTAGCCAGCCTGAATAACCACATCAATATCTTCAAGTTCACAAGAATCAATTTCAGTGCATAATCTCCGTGTAAAGCTCATAAGGAATAGCACTAACACTTGCACCAATATCACATAATCCATAATAGCAATGATCACCAATTCTAACGAGATAGCATAGGAACACTAGCTTGTTTGGGTTTATTAGGATGTGAAACAATATTAGAAGCATCTTCACAGAAAATAATATGACCATCCTCCACATTTTCAGTCACAAGATCTTTAACTATTGCAACAACGAGTTCAACTTTTATTTGTTCTTCGAGTTCTACAGGTTTCTTTTCACTTTTATGAACCGCACTATTTATAACAGAGTACTCTTTCATTTTAGCAGGGAAAGGAGTTTTTTCAATATAAGCTTCAGGAATAACATGATCAGCAGCTTTCAACTACAACGCATTTATTAATAGATGAATCAATTTTATCTTTATACGGTTCATGATACTTATCAAAATTCTTCTTTGGAAATTCATAATGAGAGGCAAAAGCTTTATAAAGATTTACAGACAACTTGAGAATCAAGACCATATGTAGCACTCATATTACGAAATTTATCAGTATCCATAAAAGCTTCAATGCATTTATAATCATAAATTATACCTGATTCTCTATCCTTGTCGTTCTCCCATCCTTCAGTATTTTCTTGGATTCGATCAAGAAGGTCCCTTTTAAACTCTTCTTTGTTGCGTGTAAATGATCCGTAACAAGAAGTATCCAGCAAAGTCTTGTCTTGAAAAGAAAGTCTTGCATAGAAATTATCAATAATAACATTACCAGGAAGCTCATGAATGGGGCATTTGAGCATTAAAGACTTCAATCTCCCCCAAGCTTGGGCAATACTCTCTCCATCATGAGGCCAAAAATTATATATGCGATTCCGATCCTTATGAATTTCACTTGGAGGATAGAACTTAGAATAAAACCGGGCACAATATCATTCCATTCAAGAGAATCCCCATTATCCAAGTAATTTATACCAATGCGCCGCTTTACCGGACAGCGATAAAGAGAATAATTTCTTCCTCACTTCATCCATAGCAATACCTGCACATTTGAATAACCCGCATAATTCATGCAAAAACAAGTAAATGATCACCGGGGTGGACAGTTCCATCCCCTTCATAGCGGTTATCCATAACACGTTCAATAATTTTCATAGGTATTTTATATGGTATCACTTCCTCACCTGGCGCCTCATCCACTACCGTTGCAGTAGTAGTAGATTTCCCAAATAGAAATTGAAGAGAAGATCTCTCCATAATGACTTATAGCAGCAGACAGAAATAAAATCAGCACAACAGTAAAGGTTTTCCTTACCAATTCCACTTACCAATAGCGCTTCACTCCCCGGAAACGGCGCCAGAAAATAGTCTTGATGACCCACAAGTATAGGGGGTGTATCGTAGTATCTTCGATAAGTAAGAATGTCGATCCCAACGAGGAGCAGAAGGTGTTGACAAGCAGTTTCGATGAAGGATTCACTGTAAATGCTCACAGACAAGTATTCAGGGGGTGTTGATGTAACAGTTGAATAAAGTACGAGTATGTAAAATGCGAGAGTAACAATTGCAGCGAGTGGCCCAATCCTTTTTAGCACAAAGGACAAGCCGGTTTGTTTACTTATAATGACCAAACGTTCTCGAGGACACACGGGATTTTAGTCTAGTGCTTTCGCTACATACGGCTAAATAATCTTCATTGTTATGATAAGTGTTGTGTGGGTGAACCTATGCTAATGTACCGCCCTTCCTAGGACTAATACATATTTGTGATTATACCCCTTGCAAGCATCCGCAACTACAAGAAAGTAATTAAGAATAAATCTAACCACAGCCTTAAACTCGAGATCCTCGCGATCCCTCCCGCATCGATATACCAGGCGGGGTTTAGGTTTCGTCACTCCGGCAACCCCGCAATTAGCAAACGAATACAAGATGCATTCCCCTAGGCCCATAAATGGTGAAGTGTCATGTAGTCGACGTTCACATGACACCACTAGAAGAATAACACCACAACTTAAATATCACACCATTGAATATTACTCAACCATAGTTCACTACTAACATTTAGACTTCACCCATGTCCTCAAGAACTAAACGAACTACTCACGAGACATCATACGGAACATGATCAGAGGTGATATGATGATGAATAACAATCTGAACATAAACTTGGTTCAATAGTTTCACTCAATAGCATCAACAACAAGTAGAGATCGATACCGGGAGAGTTTCCCCTATCAAACAATCAAGATCAAACCCAAATTGCTACGGCGGTGACGGTGTCCAGCGGTGATGACGGCGGTGATGATGGTGGAGATGATGATGATGGTGATGGCGATGATGTCCAGCTCGATGACGGTGACGATGGCGTCGATTTCCCCTCCCGGAGGGAATTTCCCAGCGGATTCCTGCCCGCCGGAGAGCTCTTTTCTCTCTGGTGTTCTCCGCCCCGCAGAGGCGGCTGTAACTCTTCGCGAGGTACCCTCTGTGGCTTAGGTCTTCGGGATGAAGGGTTTCGCGAAGAAAAGGAGGCAAAAGGGGTCGTGGGCCCCCCAGACCACATGGCGGCGCGGCCAGGGCCTGGGCCGCGCCGCCCTAGGGTGTGGGCCCACCCTGGGTCCTCCTGGCTCCTCCTTCTGGCTTCCTTCGTCATCTTGAAAAATAGGATTTTTGGTATAATTTGCTCCCACAGTTGATCTTCCAAAATATTGCGTTCTGACGGTGCTTTTTCAGCAGAATCCTGGCTCCGGTGCTTGATCCTCCAATAATGATGAAACATGCAAAATAGATGAAATAACATAAGTATTGTGTCCCAATATGAAATATATCAATGAATAACAGCAAATTATGATATAAAATAGTGATGCAAATTGGACGTATCAGGAACCCGAAGAAATTTTCCTCAAGGAGGACCCGAAGAAATTTTCCTCAAGGAGGAACTCGACAAAATTTTCATCAAGGAGGAATCCAAAAAAAAAGAGGGTGGAAAAATCTTCAGGTTCATTGACTCGTCATTCATTCTGATCAAGAGCATCGGCGATGTATGATGTCTACGCCCCCTCCTTTTCCTGTAGACAGTGTTGGGCCTCCAAGAGCAGAGGTTTGTAGAACAGCAGCAAGTTTTCCCTTAAGTGGATCACCCAAGGTTTATCGAACTCAGGGAGGAAGAGGTCAAAGATATCCCTCTCATGCAACCCTGCAACCACAAAGCAAGAAGTCTCTTGTGTCCCCAGCACAACTAATAGGTGTACTAGTTCGGCGAAGAGATAGTGAAATACAGGTGGTATGAATAAGTATGAGCAGTAGCAACGGTGCTGTGAAAATAGCTTGCTGGCGTGTAGTTGATGGTGGTAGTATTGCAGACGAGAGTAACGCGATAGAAACGAGTAAACAAGCAGCGATAGCGATATTTAGGAACAAGGCCTAGGGATTACACTTTCACTAGTGGACACTCTCAACATTGATCACATAACAGAATAGATAAATGCATACTCTACACTCTTGTTGGATAATGAACACATTGCGTAGGATTACACGAACCCTCAATGCCGGAGTTAACAAGCTCCACAATTCAATGTTCATATTTAAATAACCTTAGAGTGCATGAAAGATCAATTCGACTAAACCAAGTACTAACATAGCATGCACACCGTCACCTTCATGCTATGTAGGAGGAATAATACACATCAATACTATCATAGCAATAGTTAACTTCATAATCTACAAGAGATCATAATCATAGCATAAACCAAGTACTAACACGGATGCACACACTGTCACCATTACACCGTGCAGGAGGAATAAAACTACTTTAATAACATCACTAGAGTAGCACATAGATAAATTGTGATACAAAATACATTGCAATCATAAAGAGATATAAATAAGCACTTCACTATGCCATTCATAACAGTGAATAAGTATTCTGTGAAATATAGCCTAAGAGACCCACACGGTGCACACACTGTCACCTTTACACACGTGGGACAAGGAGTCTCCGGAGATCACATAAGTAAAATTCACTTGACTAGCATAACGACATCTAGATTACAAGCATCATCATATGAATCTCAATCATGTAAGGCAGCTCATGAGATTATTGTATTGAAGTACATAGGAGAGAGATGAACCACATAGCTACCGGTACAGCCCCGAGCCTCGATGGAGAACTACTCCCTCCTCATGGGAGCAGCGAGCGGTGATGAAGATGGCGGTGGAGATGGCAGCGGTGTCGATGGAGAAGCCTTCCGGGGCACTTCCCCGTTCCGGCGGCGTGCCGGAACGGAGACTCCTGTCCCCGGATCTTGGCTTCGCGATGGCGGCGGCTCTGGAAGGTTCTACGTGGGTTTCGTCAATCGTGATAGGGTTTTCGCGACGGAGGCTTTAAATAGGCGGAAGGGCAGCCTCGGAGGGGGCCTGGGGCCACCACACCATAGGGCGGCACGGCCCCCCCTCTGGCCGCGCCAGGGTGTAGTGTGGGGCCCCCAGGGCTTCCCTCTGGCGGCTCTCGGGTGTTCTGGATGCTTCCGGGCAAAATAGGAACCTGGGCGTTGATTTCGTCCGATTCCGAGAATATTTCGTTACTAGGATTTCTGAAACCAAAAACAGCAGAAAACAGGAACTGGCACTTCGGCATCTTGTTAATAGGTTAGTTCCAGAAAATGCAAGAATATGACATAAAGTGTGCATAAAGCATGTAGATATCATCAATAATGTGGCATGAAACATAAGAAATTATCGATACGTCGGAGACGTATCAGCATCCCCAAGCTTAGTTCTGCTCGTCCCGAGTAGGTAAAACGATAACAAAGATAATTTCTGGAGTGACATGCCATCATAACCTTGATCATACTATTTGTAAAGCATATGTAGTGAATGCAGCGATCAAAACAATGTATATGACATGAGTAAACAAGTGAATCATATAGCAAAGGTTTTTCATGAATAGTACTTCAAGACAAGCATCAATAAGTCTTGCATAAGAGTTAACTCATAAAGCAATAATTCAAAGTAAAGGCATTGAAGCAACACAAAGGAAGATTAAGTTTCAGCGGTTGCTTTCAACTTGTAACATGTATATCTCATGGATAATTGTCAATGCAAAGTAATATAACAATTGCAATAAGCAAGTATGTAGGAATCAATGCACAGTTCACACAAGTGTTTGCTTCTTGAGGTGGAGAGAGATAGGTGAACTGACTCAACATTAAAAGTAAAAGAATGGTCCTTCAAAGAGGAAAGCATCGATTGCTATATTTGTGCTAGAGCTTTTATTTTGAAAACATAAAGAGAGCATAAAAATAAAGTTTTGAGAGGTGTATGTTGTTGTCAACGAATGGTAGCGGGTACTCTAACCCCCTTGCCAGTCAAACCTTTAAAGAGCGGCTCCCATTTTATTTTATTTTTGGGTGGCACTCCTTCCAACCTTTCTTTCACAAACCATGGCTAACCGAATCCTCGGGTGCACGCCAACAATCTCATACCATGAAGGAGTGCCTTTTTATTTTAGTTTTATTATGATGACACTCCTCCCAACCTTTGCTTACACAAGCCATGGCTAACCGAATCCTTCGGGTGCCGTCCAATAATCACATACCATGGAGGAGTGTCTATTTTTGTTAACTAATTTGGGACTGGGAATCCCATTGCCAGCTCTTTTTGCAAAATTATTGGATAAGCGGATGAAGCCACTAGTCCATTGGTGAAAGTTGCCCAACAAGATTGAAAGATAAACACCACATACTTCCTCATGAGCTATAAAACATTGACACAAATCAGAGGTGCTAAATTTTGAATTGTTTAAAGGTAGCACTCAAGCAATTTACTTTGGAATGGCGGATAAATACCATGTAGTAGGTAGGTATGGTGGACACAAATGGCATAGTGGTTGTTTGGCTCAAGGATTTTGGATGCATGAGAAGTATTCCCTCTCGATACAAGGTTTAGGCTAGCAAGGTTATTTGAAACAAACACAAGGATGAAGCGGTGCAGCAAAACTCACATAAAAGACATATTGTAAACATTATAAGAATCTACACCGTCTTCCTTGTTGTTCAAACTCAATACTCGAAATTATCTAGACTTTAGAGAGACCAAATATGCAAACCAAATTTTAGCATGCTCTATGTATTTCTTCACTAATAGGTGCAAAGTATATGATGCAAGAGCTTAAACATGAGCACAACAATTGCCAAGTATCACATTACCCAAGACATTATAGCAATTACTACATGTAGCATTTTCCAATTCCAACCATATAACAATTTAACGAAGAGGAAACTTCGCCATGAATATTATGAGCTAAGAACACATGTGTTCATACGAACCAGCGGAGCGTGTCTCTCTCCCACACAAGCATGATGTAATCCAATTTATTCAAACACAAACAAAAGCAAAAACAAACAGACGCTCCAAGCAAAGCACATAAGATGTGATGGAATAAAAATATAGTTTCAGGGGAGGAACCTGATAATGTTGTCGATGAAGAAGGGGATGCCTTGGGCATCCCCAAGCTTAGACGCTTGAGTCTTCTTAGAATATGCAGGGGTGAACCACCGGGGCATCCCCAAGCTTAGAGCTTTCACTCTCCTTGATCATGTTGCATCACACTCCTCTCTTGATCCTTGAAAACTTCCTCCACACCAAACTCGAAACAAACTCATTAGAGGGTTAGTGCATAATCAAAAATTCACATGTTCAGAGGTGACACAATCATTATTAACACTTCTGGACATTGCTCAAAGCTACTGAAAGGTAATGGAACAAAGAAATCCACCCAACACAGACGAAAGAAGCAATGCGAAATAAAAGGCAGAATCTATCCAAAAGCAGAACAGTCCGTAAAGACGAATTTTAAAATGGCACCATACTTGCTCAGATGAAAATGCCCAAATTGAATGAAAGTTGCGTACATATCTGGGGATCACTCACGTAAATTGGCATAATTTTCTGAGTTACCTACAGAGAATTAGGCCCAGATTCGTGACAGCAAGAAATCTGTTTCTGCGCAGTAATCCAAATCTAGTATGAACTTTACTATCAACGACTTTACTTGGCACAACAAAACACAAAACTAAGATAAGGAGAGGTTGCTACAGTAGTAAACAACTTCCAAGACACAAAATAAAAACAAAGTACTGTAGCAAAATAACACATGGGTTATCTCCCAAGAAGTTCTTTCTTTATAGCCATTAAGATGGGCTCAACAGTTTTAATGATGCACTCGCAAGAAATAATATTTGAAGCAAAAGAGAGCATCAAGAGGCAAATTCAAAACACATTTAAGTCTAACATGCTTCCTATGCATAGGAATCTTGTAAATAAACAAGTTCATGAAGAGCAAAGTAACAAGCATAGGAAAATAGAACAAGTGTAGCTTCAAAAATTTCAGCACATAGAGAGGTATTTTAGTAACATGAAAATTTCTACCACCATATTTTCCTCTCTCATAATAACTTTCAGTAGCATCATGAGCAAACTCAACAATATAACTATCACATAAATCATGAGTCTCATGCATAAAATTATTACTCTCCACATAAGCATAATCAATTTTATTAGTACTAGTGGGAGCAAATTCAACAAAGTAGCTATCATTATTATTCTCATCATAAATAGGAGGTAAAGTATCATCAAAGTAAATTTTCTCCTCAATGCTTGGGGGACTAAAAAGATCATGAAAACCAGCTTCCCCCAGCTTAGAACTTTCTATATTATTATCAACAATGGTGTTCAAAGCGTTCATACTAATATTACTACCAGCATGCAAATATGATTCCATAGGTTTTTTAATTTTCGCATCAAACAATCCATGTTTTAAATCAGGAAATAGAATAAGAAGCTCATTCTTGTTCATTATGCCAAACTAGTGTAAACAAGAAACAAAAAGATGCAATTGCAGGATCTAAAGGAAATAGCTTCGAGTACTTACAACGGCGCCGGAAAATAGCTTAGTAGCTGGGATCCGGAGTGTGAGTACCTTTTACCTTTCCTCCCCGGCAACGGCGCCAGAAAATAGCTTGATGTCTACGCCCCCTCCTTTTCCTGTAGACAGTGTTGGGCCTCCAAGAGCAGAGGTTTGTAGAACAGCAACAAGTTTTCCCTTAAGTGGATCACCCAAGGTTTATCGAACTCAGGGAGGAAGAGGTCAAAGATATCCCTCTCATGCAACCCTGCAACCACAAAGCAAGAAGACTCTTGTGTCCCCAGCACACCTAATAGGTGTACTAGTTCGGCGAAGAGATAGTGAAATACAGGTGGTATGAATAAGTATGAGCAGTAGCAACGGTGCCAGAAAATAGCTTGCTGGCGTGTAGTTGATGGTGGTAGTATTGCAGCAGTAGTAACGCAGTAAAACAGTAAACAAGCAGCGATAGCAGTATTTAGGAACAAGGCCTAGGGATTACACTTTCACTAGTGGACACTCTCAACATTGATCACATAACAGAATAGATAAATGCATACTCTACACTCTTGTTGGATAATGAACACATTGCGTAGGATTACACGAACCCTCAATGCCGGAGTTAACAAGCTCCACAATTCAATGTTCATATTTAAATAACCTTAGAGTGCATGAAAGATCAATTCGACTAAACCAAGTACTAACATAGCATGCACACTGTCACCTTCATGCTATGTAGGAGGAATAATACACATCAATACTATCATAGCAATAGTTAACTTCATAATCTACAAGAGATCATAATCATAGCATAAACCAAGTACTAACACGGATGCACACACTCGTCACCATTACACCGTGCGGGAGGAATAAAACTACTTTAATAACATCACTAGAGTAGCACATAGATAAATTGTGATACAAAATACATTGCAATCATAAAGAGATATAAATAAGCACTTCACTATGCCATTCATAACAGGTGAATAAGTATTCGTGAAATATAGCCTAAGAGACCCACACGGTGCACACACTCGTCACCTTTACACACGTGGGACAAGGAGTCTCCGGAGATCACATAAGTAAAATTCACTTGACTAGCATAACGACATCTAGATTACAAGCATCATCATATGAATCTCAATCATGTAAGGCAGCTCATGAGATTATTGTATTGAAGTACATAGGAGAGAGATGAACCACATAGCTACCGGTACAGCCCCGAGCCTCGATGGAGAACTACTCCCTCCTCATGGGAGCAGCAGCGGTGATGAAGATGGCGGTGGAGATGGCAGCGGTGTCGATGGAGAAGCCTTCCGGGGGCACTTCCCCGTTCCGGCGGCGTGCCGGGACCGGAGACTCCTGTCCCCCGGATCTTGGCTTCGCGATGGCGGCGGCTGCGGAAGGTTTCCGTGGGTTTCGTCGATCGTGATAGGGTTTTCGCGACGGAGGCTTTAAATAGGCGGAAGGGCAGCCTCGGAGGGGCCCGGGGCCACCACACCATAGGGCGGCGTGGCCCTCCCTCGGCCGCGCCGAGGGTGTAGTGTGGGGCCCCCGGGGCTTCCCTCCGGCGGCTCTCGGGTGTTCCGGATGCTTCCGGGCAAAATAGGAACCCGGGCGTTGATTTCGTCCGATTCCGAGAATATTTCGTTACTAGGATTTCGAAACCAAAAACAGCGAGAAAACGAGGAGCGGCACTTCGGCATCTTGTTAATAGGTTAGTTCCAGAAAATGCACGAATATGACATAAAGTGTGCATAAAACATGTAGATATCATCAATAATGTGGCATGGAACATAAGAAATTATCGATACGTCGGAGACGTATCAATGTACCTGACGATAATATAGAAGAACCCAATATATTCGGCCATCCCATCACGCCGCGAAAAATATAGAATAGCCCGAAAAATGGGTCATTACATCAGCCGAACAAGGCGCTAGACAACATATTCTCGGAGCGCGTCCGCCGCGGTAAAAACTTCGAATGTCGTGACTCGTAAAAAGGTCACGAAGGTAAGACCCCAGGATCCATCATGTGTGGCGTGGCATCGCACCCGAATGCGCTCTGCTACTTTATCCACATCAACAGACATGAAGAAAAATCCCGGTGGACACGCTGTGGACCCGATAATATTGCTGGAATTCAGTTTCGGTAAGTCCTAAAGCGGCACGTTCTGAATTACGCCAGTATCCCGAATTCGTGTCCGAGGACATGATTTTGAAGTAGGTTTATCCGGATTTGCCACTAGAGCAATTAACTGGTACCTGATCCGTCAGATGAACCAACCGCATTTACCAATATCCCTGTACAATATATTTAACGAAGAAAATATAGTGTCTCTTCGGTCTCGAAGAATTTGAAAAAGAGAAAAAGCACGGAAATTTCATTCGATTATGTAAATATATAAAGGTTTGTAGACTCAACTCGACTCTGCGACTCGAGTGGAGCCTACTCCCATCGGGAGTGCATGGATTTCACTAAGGCTTCAAACAGGAGTCGATAAAAAGAGGGGCAACGCCCAGAAATATAGTCAACTTCTTCATCGAGTAGTACAACTTAAGTCTATGCCCAAGTGCAAGCACTTGCCTATAGACTCGGGGGGCTACTCCCATCGGGAGCGCTACCGCGCACCCGATAGAAAAATAATTTTGAGAATCGTCGACATCATCTACGCTACACATGATCTATGGCATTGACCTGATGTATTTTTCGGATCAATGGACTCGCCTTGTATTTCTTCGACTTCGGAGATGATTATGCTTGGAGTCTCTATGCAAGTCTTCGACTTCCCTACACACTCGGGGGCTACTGACATGGGTATACCCTTCGGGTACCCATTATTAGTATACCTGGCTCGGCTCGGCTCAGCTCAATATGGAGAAGGCTCAACAAGGCAACCTAAAGAAGTAGTTGACTAGGACTCTTGTGAAACCTAGGCTGGTTGCATATATAAAGCCAGCTAGGGCACCCGATATAGGGAGGACAAGAGATAGACAACATAGCTCCGCTACGGTGGCACCATGTAAATATACTTATGATCATATAGTAGATTGCTAGCAACACGTAGGGATCCTCCACCGAGGGAACCCAAAGCTGGGTATATCGTGTGCCCAATCTCGCTCCCGGAATCTCCATCGTCGCTTTTCTCCGAAACCCAAGTCTAGAATCCGTAGGCATTGGCGAGGTGATCCCTCGTCAGCGCCGGAACCGGAATGGAGGACGGTGTTCGGAACCTCACGCACCGGACCGTCTACCGTCGCGCGCCCGCGCCTCCTTCCGGAGGCGTCGTCATCCACTGCGACACGAGGCGCGCGTCCTCTGCTCCGGCTCGTTGGACGACGGGGTCGGGCCGCCGCTCCCGCGTCAAGGAGGAGGACACCTCGCCACCACTTCTGCCGGCGAAGAAGAAATGGTGGGAGAAGGAGGCCGAGGCGCAGGTGGCCCTCCGTGTCGACGACGACGAGGCGGACTTCCCCGCCCTACAGTACATTGTCGGCCGCTCCGTCGATCAAGACTACCGGCATATCTCGATCGACCCGCGGCAGTCAGCGGTGTGGTCCGCCAGGGACCACGGCGCCAACTACGTCGACCTCGCCGGACCATCGGAGCTACCGGCGCCAAAGAACGAGAAGGCCGACGAGGAGGAGGCCAACGACGTTCACCATGGCAATTTTATCCACGGATCCGGGTATCCACGGATATTCGACCCGCCGGGCACGGGTATGGAGGGTTGGTTGTGTCCATGGATTTCATGGGGCGGATATCCGATAATTCATGGAGCGGGCACGGGCAGAGCTTTTGCTCCATGGATATTCGATGGATATCCAACTGACATGTGGTACCCACATATCAGTGACACATGCGATTTTACCTACGATTGGTTGTCCTTTTTAGGCCTAAATCACCAAATCCTTAATTTAAGCCTTAATGATTTTATACTCTAAATAATCACGGAACCGCCTTGTGCTAGTAGGGCTTTCACCGGCCGCATTGACTGTGGATCTTCGTTGATTGCTCCGCCTCATTGGTAATTTGATATATTGTTGCTTTGATATTCCTATTAATTGTCGATATAATTACGGCTGAAATGCTACTGAAAAAATGTCGAAATGCTGCCAAAATATTCATGTTAGCTTATTATTGATGAAATGCATGTGAAATATTACTGAAATGGTAATCAAATTTTATGGGCATGGATATCCATGGATATCCAGGTATCCATCGGATTTGGATTTGGGGTGACATCCATGCCATGGATACTTTCGTGGGCGGGGCAGAGCGAGGCTGATGGATTTGGGCATGGATCTGGTTTTCCTATATCCATCCAAACCCGCTCCATTGCCATCCTTAGACGATGTCGACAGCTGGTCCTTCGGGTCTGATACGTCTCCAACGTATCTATAATTTCTTATGTTCCATGCTAGTTTTATGACAATACCTACATGTTTTGCTCATACTTTATATCATTTTTATGCATTTTCCGGGACTAACCTATTAACAAGATGCCGAAGCGCCAGTTCCTGTTTTCTGCTGTTTTTGGTTTCAGAAATTCTACACAGGAAATATTCTCGGAAGTGGACGAAACAAAAGCCACGGCCCTATTTTCCACGGAGTGTTCCAGAAGTCCGAAGGAGAGACGAAGAGGAGCCACGAGGCGGCCACACCATAGGGGGGCGTGGCCCACCCCTCTGCCGCGCCGCCATATGGGGTGGATCCCTCGGGACTCCTCCGAGGCCGCCCTTCCGCCTATATATTCTCCCAGATGCGAAAACCCTAAAGACATCAGTCATATTCCATGAAGAGTTCCGTAGTCGCCGCCATCGCGAAGACAAGTTCGGGGGACAGAAGTCTCTGTTCCGGCACGCCGCCGGGACGAGGAAGTGCCCCCGGAATCCATCTCCATCGACACCACTGCCATCTTCATCGCCGTTGCTGTCTCCCATGATGAGGAGGGAGTAGTTCTCCCCCGAGGATGAGGGCTCTACCGGTAGCTATGTGGTTCATCTCTCTCTCCCATGGTGTGATCTTTATGTGATCATGAGCTTTGTAATCTAGTTGAATATGCAGATGTTACTCTTGTCTATTGATGCGTGTGGTTGGCACGTCCGTTGGGAACCCCAAGAGGAAGGTGTGATGCGCACAGCGGCAAGTTTCCCTCAGTAAGAAACCAAGGTTTAATCGGACCAGTAGGAGTCAAGAAGCACATTGAAGGTTGATGGCGGTGAGATGTAGTGCGGCGCAACACCAGGGATTCCGGCGCCAACGTGGAACCTGCACAACACAACCAAAGTACTTTGCCCCAACGAAACAGTGAGGTTGTCAATCTCACCGGCTTGCTGTAACAAAGGATTAACCGTATTGTGTGGAAGATGATTGTTTGCGAGAAAACGAGTAGAACAAGTATTGCAGTAGATTGTATTTCAGTAAAGAGAATTGGACCGGGGTCCACAGTTCACTAGAGGTGTCTCTCCCATAAGACGAACAGCATGTTGGGTGAACAAATTACAGTTGGGCAATTGACAAATAAAGAAAGCATGACAATGCACATACATATCATGATGAGTATAGTGAGATTTAATTGGGCATTACGACAAAGTACATAGACCGCCATCCAACTGCATCTATGCCTAAAAAGTCCACCTTCGAGTTATCATCCGAACCCCCTCCGGTATTAAGTTGCTAACAACAGACAATTGCATTAAGTATTGCGCGTAATGTAACTAGTGACTACATCCTTGAACATAGCACTAATGTTTTATCCCTAGTGGCAACAGCACATCCATAACCTTAGAGGTTCTTGTCACCCCTCCAGATTCACGGAGACATGAACCCACTATCGAGCATAAATACTCCCTCTTGGAGTTACTAGCATCAACTTGGCCAGAGCATCTACTAATAACGGAGAGCATGCAAGATCATAAACAACACATAGATATAACTTTGATAATCAACATAACAAGTATTCTCTATTCATCGGATCCCAACAAACGCAACATATAGAATTACGGATAGATGATCTTGATCATGTTAGGCAGCTCACAAGATCCGACAATGATAGCACAATGGGGAGAAGACAACCATCTAGCTACTGCTATGGACCCATAGTCCAGGGGTAGACTACTCACACATCACACCGGAGGCGACCATGGCGGCGTAGAGTCCTCCGGGAGATGATTCCCCTCTCCGGCAGGGTGCCGGAGGCGATCTCTCCGGATCCCCGAGATGGGATCGGCGGCGGCGGCGTCTCTGGAAGGTTTTCCGTATCGTGGCTCTCGGTACTGGGGGTTTCGTCACGGAGGCTATTTGTAGGCGGAAGGGCAGGTCAAGAGGCGGCACGGGGGCCCCACACCACAGGGCCGCGCGGCCAAGGGGGGGCCGCGCCGCCCTAGGGTGTGGCCCCCTCGTCGCCCCTCTTCGTCTCTCCTTCGGACTTCTGGAAGCTTCGTGGAAAAATAGGCCCACGGGCTTTGATTTCGTCCAATTCCGAGAATATTTCCTTACTAGGATTTCGAAACCAAAAACAGCAGAAAACGACAAGCGGCACTTCGGCATCTTGTTAATAGGTTAGTTCCAGAAAATGCATGAATATGACATAAAGTGTGCATAAAACATGTAGATAACATCAATAATGTGGCATGGAACATAAGAAATTATCGATACGTCGGAGACGTATCAGCATCCCCAAGCTTAGTTCTGCTCGTCCCGAGCAAGTAAAACGATAACACAGATAATTTCTGGAGTGACATGCCATCATAATCTTGATCATACTATTTGTAAAGCATATGTAGTGAATGCAGCGATCAAAACAATGTATATGACATGAGTAAACAAGTGAACCATAAAGCAAAGACTTTTCATGAATAGCACTTCAAGACAAGCATTAATAAGTCTTGCATAAGAGTTAACTCATAAAGCAATAATTCAAAGTAAAGGCATTGAAGCAACACAAAAGAAGATTAAGTTTCAGCGGTTGCTTTCAACTTGTAACATGTATATCTCATGGATATTGTCAACATAGAGTAGTATAATAAGTGCAATAAGCAAGTATGTAGGAATCAATGCACAGTTCACACAAGTGTTTGCTTCTTGAGGTGGAGAGAAATAGGTGAACTGACTCAACATTGAAAGTAAAAGAATGGTCCTCCATAGAGGAAAAGCATCGATTGCTATATTTGTGCTAGAGCTTTGATTTTGAAAACATGAAACAATTTTGTCAACGGTAGTAATAAAGCATATGCATCATGTAAATTATATCTTATAAGTTGCAAGCCTCATGCATAGTGTACCAATAGTGCCCGCACCTTGTCCTAATTAGCTTGGACTACCTGGATTATCACCGCAATACATATGCTTTAACCAAGTATCACAAAGGGGTACCTCTATGCCGCCTGTACAAAGGTCTAAGGAGAAAGCTCGCATTTGGATTTCTCGCTTTTGATTATTCTCAACTTAGACATCCATACCGGGACAACATAGACAACAGATAATGGACTCCTCTTTTAATGCTTTAAGCATTCAACAACAATTAATTCTTTTCTCATTAGAGATTTGAGGATGTTTGTCCAAAACTGAAACTTCCACCATGGATCATGGCTTTAGTTAGCGGCCCAATGTTCTTCTCTCACAATATGCATGCTCAAACCATTCAACTCAGTGTAGATCGCCCTTACTTCAGACAAGACGAACATGCATAGCAACTCACATGAAATTCAACAATGAATAGCTGATGGCGTCCCCAGTAATCATGGTTATCGCACAACAAGCAACTTAATAAGAGATAAAGTGCATAATTACATATTCAATACCACAATAGTTTTTAAGCTATTTGTCCCATGAGCTATATATTGCAAAGGTGAATGATGGAATTTTAAAGGTAGCACTCAAGCAATTTACTTTGGAATGGCGGAAAATACCATGTAGTAGGTAGGTATGGTGGACACAAATGGCATAGTGGTTGGCTCAAGTATTTTGGATGCATGAGAAGTATTCCCTCTCGATACAAGGTTTAGGCTAGCAAGGCTATATGAAACAAACACAAGGATGAACCGGTGCAGCAAAACTCACATAAAAGACATATTGAAAGCATTATAAAACTCTACACCGTCTTCCTTGTTGTTCAAACTCAATACTAGAAATTATCTAGACCTTAGAGAAACCAAATATGCAAACCAAATTTTAGCATGCTCTATGTATTTCTTCATTAATGGGTGCAAAGCATATGATGCAAGAGCTTAATCATGAGCACAACAATTGCCAAGTATCACATTACCCAAGACATTAATAGCAATTACTACATGTATCATTTTCCAATTCCAACCATATAACAATTTAACGAAGGAGAAACTTCGCCATGAATACTATGAGTAGAAACCAAGGACATATTTGTCCATATGCTACAGCGGAGCGTGTCTCTCTCCCATAAAGTGAATGCTAGGATCCATTTTATTCAAACAAAACAAAAAACAAAAACAAACCGACGCTCCAAGAAAAAGCACATAAGATGTGATGGAATAAAAATATAGTTTCGGGGGAGGAACCTGATAATGTTGTCGATGAAGAAGGGGATGCCTTGGGCATCCCCAAGCTTAGACAGCTTGAGTCTTCTTGATATATGCAGGGGTGAACCACCGGGGCATCCCCAAGCTTAGAGCTTTCACTCTCCTTGATCATGTTGCATCATACTCCTCTCTTGATCCTTGAAAACTTCCTCCACACCAAACTCGAAACAACTCATTAGAGGGTTAGTGCACAATATAAATTGACATATTCAGAGGTGACACAATCATTCTTAACACTTCTGGATATTGCATAATGCTACTGGACATTAGTGGATCAAAGAAATTCATCCAACATAGCAAAAGAGGCAATGCGAAATAAAAGGCAGAATCTGTCAAAACAGAACAGTTCGTATTGACGAATTTTAAAATGGCACCAGACTTGCTCAAATGAAAATGCTCAAATTGAATGAAAGTTGCGTACATATCTGAGGATCATGCACGTAAATTGGCTTAATTTTCTGAGCTACCTACAGGGAGGTGGACCCAGATTCGTGACAGCAAAGAAATCTGGAACTGTGCAGTAATCCAAATCTAGTACTTACTTTTCTATCAACGGCTTAACTTGGCACAACAAAACACAAAACTAAGATAAGGAGAGGTTGCTACAGTAGTAAACAACTTCCAAGACACAAAATAAAAACAAAGTACTGTAGGTAAAAACATGGGTTGTCTCCCATAAGCGCTTTTCTTTAACGCCTTTCAGCTAGGCGCAGAAAGTGTGTATCAAGTGTTATCAAGAGACGAAGTGTCAACATCATAATTTGTTCTCATAATAGAATCAAAAGGTACCTTCATTCTCTTTCTAGGGAAGTGTTCCATACCTTTCTTGAGAGGAAATTGATATTTTATATTACCTTCCTTCATATCAATAATAGCACCAACAGTTCGAAGAAAAGGTCTTCCCAATATAATGGGACAAGATGCATTGCATTCAATATCCAAGACAACAAAATCAACGGGGACAAGGTTATTGTTAACGGTAATGCGAACATTATCAACTTTCCCCAAAGGTTTCTTTGTAGAATGATCAGCAAGATTAACATCCAAATAACAATTTTTCAGCGGTGGCAAGTCAAGCATATTATAAATTTTCTTAGGCATAACAGAAATACTTGCACCAAGATCACATAAAGCATTACAATCAAAATCTTTAACCTTCATCTTAATGATGGGCTCCCAACCATCCTCTAGCTTTTTAGGAATAGAGGCTTCGCGCTCTAATTTCTCTTCTCTAGCTTTTATGAGAGCATTTGTAATATGATGCGTGAAAGCCAAATTTATAGCACTAGCATTAGGACTTTTAGCAAGTTTTTGCAAGAACTTTATAACTTCAGAGATGTGGCAATCATCAAAATTCAAACCATTATAATCTAAAGCAATGGGATCATCATCCCCAATGTTGGAAAAAATTTCAGCGACTTTATCACAGGCGGTTTCAGCAGTTTTAGCAGTTTCGAGCGGTTTTCGCGCTTCGCATTAGAAGTGGAAACATTGCTAACACCAATTCTTTTATTAGTATTAGTAGGGGGTGCAGCAACATGTGTAGCATTAGCATTACTAGTGGTGGTAATAGTCCAAACTTTAGCTACATTCTTCTCTTTAGCTAGTTTTTCATTTTCTTCTCTATCCCACCTAGCACGCAGTTCAGCCATTAATCTTATATTCTCATTAATTCTAACTTGAATGGCATTTGCTGTAGTAACAATTTTATTATGATGATTCTCATTAGGCAAAACTTTTGATTTCAAAAGATCAACATCAGCAACAAGACTATCGACTTTAGAAGCAAGTATATCAATTTTCCCAAGCTTTTCTTCAACAGATTTGTTAAAAGCAGTTTGTGTACTAATAAATTCTTTAAGCATGGCTTAAAGTCCAGGGGTGAATTCCTATTATTGTTATAAGAATTCCCATAAGAATTACCATAGCCGTTGCCATTATTATAAGGATATGGCCTATAGTTGTTACTAGAATTGTTCCGGTAAGCATTGTTATTGAAATTATTATTTTTAATGAAGTTTACATCAACATGTTATTCTTGTGCAACCAATGAAGCTAATGGAACATTATTAGGATCAATATTAGTCCTATCATTCACAAGCATAGACATAATAGCATCAATCTTATCACTCAAGGAAGAGGTTTCTTCGACAGAATTTACCTTCTTACCTTGTGGAGCTCTTTCCGTGTGCCATTCAGAGTAGTTGATCATCATATTATCAAGAAGCTTTGTTGCTTCACCAAGAGTGATGGACATAAAGGTACCTCCAGCAGCTGAATCCAATAAATTCCGTGAAGAAAAATTTAGTCCTGCATAGAAGGTTTGGATGATCATCCAAGTAGTCGATCCATGGGTTGGGCAATTTTTAACCAGAGATTTCATTCTTTCCCAAGCTTGAGCAACATGTTCAGTATCTAATTGTTTAAAATTCATTATGCTACTCCTCAAAGATATAATTTTAGCAGGGGGATAATATCTACCAATAAAAGCATCCTTGCATTTAGTCCATGAATCAATACTATTCTTAGGCAGAGATAGCAACCAATCTTTAGCTCTTCCTCTTAATGAGAAAGGGAACAATTTTAGTTTAATAATATCTCCATCTACATCTTTATATTTTTGCATTTCACATAGTTCAACAAAATTATTAAGATGGGCAGCAGCATCATCAGAACTAACACCGGAAAATTGCTCTCGCATAACAAGATTCGATAAAGCGAGGTTTAATTTCAAAGAATTCTGCTGTAGTAGCAGGTGGAGCAATAGGTGTGCATAAGAAATCATTATTATTTGTGGTTGTGAAGTCACACAACTTAGTATTTTCAGCGTTGGCCATTTTAGCAACAGTAAATAAAGCAAACTAGATAAAGTAAATGCAAGTAAACTAATTTTTTTGTGTTTTTGATATAGCAAACAAGATAGCAAATAAAGTAAAACTAGCAACTAATTTTTTTGTATTTTGATTTAGTGCAGCAAACAAAGTAGTAAATAAAACTAAGCAAGACAAAAACAAAGTAAAGAGATTGAGAAGTGGAGACTCCCCTTGCAGCGTGTCTTGATCTCCCGGCAACGGCGCCGAGAAATTTGCTTGATGCGTGTGGTTGGCACGTCCGTTGGGAACCCCAAGAGGAAGGTGTGATGCGCACAGCGGCAAGTTTCCCTCAATAAGAAACCAAGGTTTAATCGGACCAGTAGGAGTCAAGAAGCACGTTGAAGGTTGATGGCGGCGAGATGTAGTGCGGCGCAACACCAGGGATTCCGGCGCCAACGTGGAACCTGCACAACACAACCAAAGTACTTTGCCCCAACGAAACAGTGAGGTTGTCAATCTCACCGGCTTGCTGTAACAAAGGATTAACCGTATTGTGTGGAAGATGATTGTTTGCAGAAAACGAGTAGAACAAGTATTGCGGTAGATTGTATTTCGATAAAGAGAATTGGACCGGGGTCCATAGTTCACTAGAGGTGTCTCTCCCATAAGACGAATAGCATGTTGGGTGAACAAATTACAGTTGGGCAATTGACAAATAAAGAGAGCATGACAATGCACATACATATCATGATGAGTATAGTGAGATTTAATTGGGCATTACGACAAAGTACATAGACCGCCATCCAACTGCATCTATGCCTAAAAAGTCCACCTTCGAGGTTATCATCCGAACCCCCTCCGGTATTAAGTTGCTAACAACGAGACAATTGCATTAAGTATTGCGCGTAATGTAACTAGTGACTACATCCTTGAACATAGCACTAATGCTTTATCCCTAGTGGCAACAAGCACATCCATAACCTTAGAGGTTCTTGTCACCCCTCCAGATTCACGGAGACATGAACCCACTATCGAGCATAAATACTCCCTCTTGGAGTTACTAGCATCAACTTGGCCAGAGCATCTACTAATAACGGAGAGCATGCAAGATCATAAACAACACATAGATATAACTTTGATAATCAACATAACAAGTATTCTCTATTCATCGGATCCCAACAAACGCAACATATAGAATTACGGATAGATGATCTTGATCATGTTAGGCAGCTCACAAGATCCGACAATGATAGCACAATGGGGAGAAGACAACCATCTAGCTACTGCTATGGACCCATAGTCCAGGGGTAGACTACTCACACATCACACCGGAGGCGACCATGGCGGCGTAGAGTCCTCCGGGAGATGATTCCCCTCTCCGGCAGGGTGCCGGAGGCGATCTCCTGGATCCCCGAGATGGGATCGGCGGCGGCGGCGTCTCTGGAAGGTTTTCCGTATCGTGGCTCTCGGTACTGGGGGTTTCGTCACGGAGGCTATTTGTAGGCGGAAGGGCAGGTCAAGAGGCGGCACGGGGGCCCCACACCACAGGGCCGCGTGGCCAAGGGGGCCGCGCCGCCCTAGGGTGTGGCCCCCTCGTCGCCCCTCTTCGTCTCTCCTTCGGACTTCTGGAAGCTTCGTGGAAAAATAGGCCCCTGGGCTTTGATTTCGTCCGATTCCGAGAATATTTCCTTACTAGGATTTCTGAAACCAAAAACAGCAGAAAACAGCAACTGGCACTTCGGCATCTTGTTAATAGGTTAGTTCCAGAAAATGCACGAATATGACATAAAGTGTGCATAAAACATGTAGATAACATCAATAATGTGGCATGGAACATAAGAAATTATCGATACGTCGGAGACGTATCATCTATTATGCACTCTAGAGGTTAATTTAATATGAACTCCGGAGTCACTCTCCACGGTGTGATGGTGATAGTGTGCGCATCGTGTGTGATTCCTTTATGACGTTGTGGAGCTTGTTTACTCCGGCTTGAGGTGTGCTTTTGCAGCCCTACATAATTAATGGTGTTTGTTATCCAACAAGAGAGTGTTTGAGAGTAGCATTTATTTATTCAATTATGTGATCATTGTTGAGAGTGTTCACTAGTGAAAGTATGATCCCTAGGCCTTGTTTCTAAGCATTGAAACACCGTTTCCAACAAGTTCTGCTACATGTTCGCTTGCTGCCATTTTTATTTCAGATTGCAATTGCTACTTATAATCATCCATATTACTTGTATTTCACTATCTCTTCGCTGAACTAGTGCACCTATACATCTGACAAGTGTATTAGGTGTGTTGGGGACACAAGAGACTTCTTGTATCTTAATTGCAGGGTTGCTTGAGAGGGATATCTTTGACCTCTACCTCTCTGAGTTCGATAAACCTTGGGTGATTCACTTAAGGGAAACTTGCTGCTGTTCTACAAACCTCTGCTCTTGGAGGCCCAACACTGTCTACAAGAATAGAAGCACACGTAGACATTAAGCTATTTTCTGGCGCCGTTGCCGGGGAGGTAAGGTAAAAGGTATTCACATCCTCCGACTACTAAGCTATTTCCTAGCACTGTTGCCAGTGTGTGAGTGCTCGAAGGTATCTTCTTTAGATTCTGCAATTTTATCTTTTTATCTCTTGTTTTTATTTTCACTAGTTAGGCTTAATGGAAAACAACAAAAATATTAGAGATCTTTATAGTATTTATCTTGAGTTAGGACATGAGGTGTTTGAAGAGAAAATTAAAAAATCTATGGAACTTTATATGCATGCTAATGGCAATGTTATTAGTATGAATGCTTTGAACACCATTGTTGCTAATGCTATGGAAAATTCTAAGCTTGGGAAAGCTGTTTTTGAGGAGCATGATATTTTTAGTCCCCCAAGCATGAAGGAGAAAATTTACTTCGATGATACTTTACCTCCTATATATGATGATTACAATGATGACTATCATATTTTCAGTCCACCTACTATTGAGGAGAAAATTAATTATGATTACAATATGCCTCCTATATATGATAATTATGGTGATGAGAATAATAATGATAGCTATCTTATTGAATTTGCTCCCACTAGAATTAATAGTAATGACTATGCTTATGTGGAGAGTAATAATTTTATGCATGTAGCTCATGATAAGAATGTTTCATGTGATAGTTATATTGTTGAGTTTGTTCATGATGCTACTGAAAATCTTTATGAGAGAGGACAATATGGTTGTAGGGATTTTCATGTTACTAAAACACATCTCTTTTTGCTTAAAATCTTGAAGTTGCGCTTGTCTTGTTTTCCTATGCTTATTGCATTATACTTACATGACTTGTTTATTTACAAGATTCCTTTTCATAGGAAGTGGGTTAGACTTAAAAGTGTTTCTTATTTTCTTTTGATGCTCTCTTTTACTTCAACTCTTATTTCTTGCGAGAGCATCATTAAAATTACTGAGCCCATCTTAATGGCTATAAAGAAAGCACTTTTTGGGAGATAACCCATGTTTTTATTTTGCTACTGTTTTGTTGTGTCTTGGAAGTTGTTACTACTGTAGCAACCTCTCCTTATCATGTTTATTTCGTTTTTGTGCCAAGTAAAGTCTTTGATAAAAAGTTGATACTAGATTTGGATTTCTGCGCAGAAACAGATTTTTAGCTATCATGAATTTGAGTTGATCTCTCTGTAGGAAATTCGTAAAATGCTGAAAAAATTCATGCGTAATCCTCAGATATGTACGCAACTTTCTTTCAACTGGAGCTTTTCCATCTGAGCATGTTAAGTGCCTCGAAAAAATTTGTCTTTATAGACTGTTCTGTTTTGACAGATTCTGCCTTTTATTTCGCATTGCCTCTTTTACTGTGTTTGAGTGGATTTCTTTGCTCCATTAAATTTCAGTAGCCTTGGTTAATGTCCAGAAGTGTTTGGAATGATTTTGTCCTTGCTGAACATGTGAATTTTTGATTATGCACTAACCCTCTAATGAGATTGCTTTGAGTTTGGTGTGAAGGAAATTTTCAAGGATCAAGAGAGGAGGATGATATGATATGATCAAGAAGAGTGAAAAGTCTAAGCTTGGGGATACCCCCGTGGTTCATCCCTGCATATTTCAAGAAGACTCAAGCGTCTAACCTTGGGGATGCCCAAGGCATCCCCTTCTTCATCAACAACTTATCGAGTCACCTCTAGTGAAACTATATTTTAATTCTGTCACATCTTATGTGCTTTACTTGGAGCGTCTGTGTGCTTTTATTTTCGTTTTGTTATCTTAGTTCTCTGAATAAATTGGATCCTATCTTGTTTGGGAGAGAGACACACTGCGCTTTTTCATTTGAATACTCATATTCTTCGCTTATATTTGTTGAGAATTCAGTTTTCGCACTGTGTAGCTTCTAGCTCTTGGTTTTCATGTATCTCTTATTCAGAGCTATTAGTTATTTTATAGAAAGTACTCTCTTACTTCACTTATATTTGTTTTGAGAGTTTCTTGATATTTGGTTGGAAACAGAAAATGCTTCATGTGGTAGTTGGTATATTGTCTTGAATAATTTGATGCTTAGCAATTGTTTTGAGCTCTCAAGTAGATCATGTTTAAGCTCTTGCATCATGTAGTTTAAACCTATTAGTGGAGAACTACCGTAGAGCTTGTTAAAATTTTGTTTGCATGATTGGTCTCTCTAAGGTCTAGATATTTTCTGGTAAAAGTGTTTGAGCAACAAGGAAGATAGTGTAGAGTCTTATAATGCTTGCAATATGTTCTTATGTAAGTTTTGTTGTACCGGTTCATATTTGTGTTTGCTTCAAACAACCTTGCTAGCCAAAGCCTTGTACTGAGAGGGAATGCTTCTCGTGCATCCAAAACCTTGAGCCAAAACCTATGCCATTTGTGTCCACCATAACTACCTACTATGTGGTATTTTTCTGTCATTCCAAGTAAATACTTCATGTGCTACCTTTAAATAATTCAAAAGTTATTACCTCTTATTTGTGTCAATGTTTTATAGCTCATGAGGAAGTATATGGTGTTTTATCTTTCAATCTTGTTGGGCAGACTTTCACCAATGGACTAGTGGCGTATACATCCGCTTATCCAATAATTTTGCAAAAAGAGCTGGCAACGGGGTGCCCAACCCCAATTAATTAACCTTCATTAATAATTCTCTTCACATGTTTTGCCCTGATTCATCAGTAAGCAACTTAATTTTGCAAATAGACACTCCTCCATGGTATGTGAAATGTTGGAAGGCACCCAAGGATTCGGTTAGCCATGGCTTGTGAAAGAAAAAGGTTGGGAGGAGTGTCATCCATAAATAAAACTAAAGTACATGTGTAAACAAAAGAGAAGAGGGATGATCTACTTTGCTAGTAGAGATAACGTCCTTCATGGGAGCCGCTCTTTGAAAGTCTGTTTGACAAGCGGGTTAGAGTGCCCACTATCATTCGTTGACAACAACAAACACCTCTCAAAATATTATTTTTATGCTCTCTTTATGATTTCAAAACTTGAAAAGCTCTGGCACGTGATTTAATCCCTGCTTCCCTCTGCGAAGGGCCTTTCTTTTACTTTATGTTGAGTCAGTTTACCTACTTCTTTCTATCTTAGAAGCAAACACTTGTGTCAACTGTGTGCATTGATTCTTACATGCTTACTTATTGCACTTATTATATTACTTTGTGTTGACAATTATCCATGAGATATGCATGTTGAAAGTTGAAAGCAATTGTTGAAACTTAAATCTTCCTTTTTGTTGCTTCAAAATCTTCTATTAAGAATCTATTACTTTATGAGTTAACTCCTATGCAAGACTTTTTGATGCTTGTCTTGAAAGTACTATTCATGAAAAGTTTTTTGCTATATGATTCAGTTGTTTAGGCATTATCTTTTTGTTAGCAAACTATAGAACATTTCTTTGAGTCACTTTATTCATCTCATATGCTTTACAATGGTATTGATCAAGATTATGTTGGTAGCATGTCACTTCAGAAATTATTCTTTTTATCGTTTACCTACTCGAGGGCGAGTAGGAACTAAACTTGGGGATGCTTGATACGTCTCCAACGTATCTATAATTTCTTATGTTCCATGCTAGTTTTATGACAATACCTACATGTTTTGCTCATACTTTATATCATTTTATGCATTTTCCGGGACTAACCTATTAACAAGACGCCGAAGCGCCAGTTTCTGTTTTCTGCTGTTTTTGGTTTCATAAATTCTACACAGGAAATATTCTCAGAATTGGACGAAACAAAAGCCCACGGCCCTATTTTCCACGGAGTGTTCCAGAAGTCCGAAGGAGAGACGAAGAGGAGCCACGAGGCGGCCACACCATAGGGGGGCACGGCCCACCCCTCTGCCACGCCGCCATATGGGGTGGGTCCCTCAGGACTCCTCCGAGGCCGCCTTTCTGCCTATATATTCTCCCAGATGCGAAAACCCTAAAGACATCAGTCATATTCCACGAAGAGTTCCGTAGCCGCCGCCATCACGAAGACAAGTTCGGGGGACAAAAGTCTCTGTTCTGGCACGTCGCCGGGACGGGAAAGTGCCCCCGGAATCCATCTCCATCGACACCACCGCCATCTTCATCGCCGTTGCTGTCTCCCATGATGAGGAGGGAGTAGTTCTCCCCCGAGGCTGAGGGCTCTACCGGTAGCTATGTGGTTCATCTCTCTCTCCCATGGTAGCATTTATTTATTCAATTATGTGATCATTGTTGAGAGTGTCCACTAGTGAAAGTATGATCCTTAGGCCTTGTTTCTAAGCATTGAAACACCGTTTCCAACAAGTTCTGCTACATGTTCGCTTGCTGCCATTTTTATTTCAGATTGGAATTGCTACTTATAATCATCCATATTACCTGTATTTCACTATCTCTTCGCCGAACTAGTGCACCTATACATCTGACAAGTGTATTAGGTGTGTTGGGGACACAAGAGACTTCTTGTATCTTAATTGCAGGGTTGCTTGAGAGGGATATCTTTGACCTCTACCTCCCTGAGTTCGATAAACCTTGGGTGATTCACTTAAGGGAAACTTGCTGCTATTCAACAAACCTCTGCTCTTGGAGGCTCAACACTGTCTACAAGAATAGAAGCACACGTAGACATCAGGGTCGTCCAGCGGCGACGAACTGGACTTCAGGGCCTTCGACTCCCCGCGCTAGATTTTTTTTTTAGTTTTTTAGTTTGAATTCGCGTTAAATTTGTACAAATTTCGTTCGAACTTCGTACGAATATCGTTTTCAATATGTGAATTTGATTTTTTAAATATACCGGGGGCGCCGGTGTGGGAGCAGCGTCCCCAAATAGAGGATGATGTGCCAGCGTCCCCTAAACGAAGGTACCGGCACCCCTTCGGCGCCTATTTGGGGGCTGCCGGTGGAGATGGTCTGAGCACGATGGTTTGATTGCCAATTGGGAGAACCATCTTCGTAGGGATAAGACAGGGGGTGGACGGGTGGGACATGAATCAGGTTGAGACGTTTTGAAACTTAAGTCTGAGCATTAGTCACGTCTCTCCTCTCAGCCGCCGCCTCAACCCTAGCTGCTTCCAGTTCATCCTCCTCCATAGATTGGTTCCCCCTCCTCCGGTCGGCTTCGCCGGCATCGGGAGGAGTGGGAAACCCAATCTGTTCGTGGAGTTTCGAATAAAAGTATTATTTTTATTAGATTATGTTAGGATTTTGGTAGCCGTCTTCTTGTTGGTTTCCCCTCAATGGAGATGGCATCGTCTGCAGTAAGTGATCTTCGGCCTTTCGTTCGGCGACGAGATCTTCTTCCCGGCGTCAATGGTGGTGTTGAACAATCACAATTTTCTAAGTATGGGTCTTCGGATCTTGCTTCGCCAGATCGATTTTGGATCTTTTGTCGTTGTTGCCGCGAGGAGGATTATCCTCGCAGGTTTTTTCCCGGCTGCTACGTCCTCGACAATGGTGATTCGTACTCTCGGCTCTCCATCAACGACGACAAAGCTAGTCGGTTATTATTCCCTGACATATTGGTGTTGGTACTCTTGCCGATGTTGTATGAATGCTTTAATGGTTATGTGCGTGCACGCAGCCTTGGCATTGCGGCTCAAAAAATTATGGGAGAACTTTCGTCGGTATCTACAGGTCTATGGTTCGTTATCTATCTTTGGCTGCCTTCAGAAGAGTACAAGATTGTGTTCTGGAAGAAGAAAGAAATTGAACACCTCGAAGATTTGTTAGTATTTTTTAGACTTTTTTTTGTAATCGTTGGAGTCAGTTCATGTATCTCTACCATGTATTATTTATTGTTATGAATATATGTGGTATTGATTGTCAAAAAAAAAGGTTGAGACGTTTTGATATTTAGGGGCGCGCGGTTAAGTGCTAAACTGCATGGGATTGAGACTGCGCGCATGATTTAGATCGGATCGACGGTACACAATCTTCGGATGCATGCAGGGATACACACCAACAAGAGGCGGATTCATAAGATATGATGCCTTTGTTTGGAGGATTTTATAATTTGCCACACTTGTTTTTACACCTCTATTGTCGGCCACAAGACCACTACCTATCATTGTTACTTACATGTGGTGGTCACAAGGTAAATGATAGAGGTTTAGAGAAAATTGTGTCAAATTATAAAATATCCCGAAGTTTGGTGGCGGGTACATGCTGCAAATGTGAATTTGTAGAGTATGCGAATTTTGCTAAAAATAAACGAACTTCTAAAATATTTCCTATAAAATATATTTTACGCAAAAAATAACATAAAACAAAAAAATTCCGCAAGGAAACACCTCAGATGTAAACATATTTTATCATGTGTAGTACGGATACTTGGTTGAATGTAGAAATGATAAAAGCTAAATACATGTACAAACACGGAAACAGATAACAAGAATTCTCAGCAATCTATTTTGTGGGACATGCATCTTTTGTGTAAACCTCGTCGTTCTGAGTATCATTTCCGTCATTCCGATTTGTCGTTTGATAGTTGTGGGTGATTTAACATCGGGTGGCAATTCCAAATGTCTTATTATTTGCATCATTCCGACAAACTGTTAAAAAAGTATAGGAGTATCAAAATACTGTCCATTGCTTTTTGGTTGATCCATATTTCAATATTTTAAAGTTACTCCTAAACTGTGAAATATTATTTAATCGGTTGCAGAATAGCTCTGATAATATATAGTACTATATAATCAAGAAAAGCAATGTCTCAATCTTGAGGACTGACGGCGTGCAGCTTGGGCTTGGGGCCGGACACAAAGCAACAGCACTCCTGGTGCTCCTTCGTGCAATGAGATCCCTTGGTGTAACCTGATGCCACACAATAATCCCTGCACTTGTCTTCACTATCGCATCCATCTTCAAGGCTAAAGCACCGTTCTACACGGAAATGTTAAATAAATGAATTAGCACAAACATATAAATGCATGTACACTATCAGTTGCAAACATAGTTTGAAATAGATCGCTAGTACAAGCTATATATACCATGGGATTGACCATACAAGATTAATAAAACGATCATCCGGAGTAAATAAAGCACGTGCCAATCTTAATTAAACACCTTGGATCTACTATATATATTCTTCAAATTTATATATAGACGATGGAAGAAAAAATTAATACAATGTACCTGGCTCGTCTGCTGCATCACAAGATAGCATCACCATGGCCATCACCACAATGAAAGCTACCATGCACACAACGCTTGTACTCCTCTTGCAAATTGCCATCTCAATATATTCCTAGCTTTCTACTGATATTTTCTCTTCTTCTCCTGTTTGATCTTCCAGCAATGTCTTGACCCTACTAGCTCCTTTTGCACGTATTTATATAGATTGGAGAACAGAAGTTGACCATGTGTTTTATGTGCTGATTTATTATCATCCTAATTTTTGGCTAGATTTTATGGTTTTTTCTAATGGTGATAATTAATTAATTGCCTAATTCTAGAGTGGATTTAATGCATTAATCTGTGCATATCCTTTGGTTGATTAGTTTCCTTGATCTTATAACCATAGGTGACTCATTTCTCCGCGTCATGTATATGACCCTATCTTTCCATATCCGCTAAAGATATGCAGATTCGGTGACACGAAAAAACTCTGTCCATCATAAACAAAATATCTCAACCTTGTCAAAATTTGCATGTATAAACACACTGAAATTCATCTAGATAAATGTATATACCATGTCAAAGTTGAGATCTCCTTTTTCTAGACTGAGGGAGTGTCATATGTACGGAAACACTTGTCTCGTGCACCCCTGAGCGCTCCTCAAACACTTGTCTCGTGTTTTCCAAATTATTTATATTTCCATATTTACCAAATTTGGCCCCAATAATTTAGTAAAAAATCATAACAAATGTGCAAAACATATAGCAAATTCCCCCATTTCAATAAAATGTACAAAAATATTGTAGCAAAACAACTAAAATTATAGTCCAAAGTGACACGGAAATTATAGCCAAAAACATCCTCCAGCGAAGCATGTCGATAGGAAGCCGGTGAGGGTGACACGGACGAAGCCCTCTTCGCGGTGTCGACGTCATCGACATGTGATGTAGAACACCAGAGTCTTCGTGCAACCCAGCTGCGCGCACGGCAAAGGATGAGGCACGGCAATGCCCAACGCCTTTGCCGTGCACCAAGTCTTTGCCGTGCGGTGTGTTGGACCATTGCCATGCACCTTTCTTTGCCGTGCGGCCTCTTCCATCTTTGCCGTGAGTCGTATCTTTGCCGTGCGCTTGTGTCTATCTTTCCCGTGACCAAGGTCTTTGCCGTGCGTTTTTATCTGTGCGCACGGCAAAGATTCTTTGCCGTGCGGGGACACACGGCAAAGAAATGCTGCACGGCGACGCATATTTTTCCCGTAGTGAGAACTTACCTCGAAAGGCTGGTGGCTCCTGAGCTCCCCGACCACGGGGCGCCACCCCTACTGGTCGTCTCGCAGCATTTGCCACCGAAAAAAACAATTGGATCATAGGGTGTGACATACGTAGATAGCAACAAGTTCTTTTATAACACTGAACTTGCCTTTGTCCGAGTCACCGGCGAACATCCTTTTCATCGGGCATCTTGCAACCCAGTCTACCAGAGATTTACAATCAGAAGGCAAACAATTTTGTGGAAACAGTCATGGCACCAATTTTTTTAATAAAGAGAATATATTAATATTAAAAGATAGTAATTACATCTAGCCTCTGCAACAACGCAACACCCTAATGGCAGTACGGATGCACATAGCTTAAAAAAGAAAAGAAAACTAAGAAATAAAGGTCCCGCTACAATATCTCAAGCCTAGCAACAACAATACATCCACCACCAAGATAACACCTAAAATACAGACTCTCCAAAAATGACGCCTCCAAGAAGGAATAATGCATCAGCACCGTCGTCGCCCGATCAAAGATCTTAGGTTTTCACCCTGAAGATGCTCCCCGCTCTTAAAACAATTCCTCCAACAAGGCCATTGTCAGACACAACCAATTAAGGTCATACCTTGGGTTTTCACCCTGAAAGTTGGACTCTGAACTTCACTTCTGTTGTCGCCCCCACTTTCATACCACTGCTACGAATCCGAGAACATTAAACAAGTTCCTCAACATCGCGGAGACTTGAACCTTCTTTAGCTAATCCCCAATTCCGCCTTCATGATATTCTCTGCTTCTGACTTCACCATGGACCAAAAGTCTCTTGATGTCAACATAGAACAGAGCTTCACGCTGCTCCCTCCGGAACCAAACGGCCGGAATAAAAGAATGGATGCGCGCGACTGAATACCACCCGATCCTGTGAACTCTAGGAAAAAGATGCACTGTTACATTCGCTATCGGGGCCTTCCGGAACTCATCATTCCGGCCAGATGAAGAAAGATCGGCATCCGTAACGTCTTCATCTTCGTGAAAGAAGAACCCTAGGACCACCACCATGAAAGCCGAAACCGCCAGCCCCCACGCCACCGCCATGGCTGGGAACCGCGGTCCATCTTCCTCATCCAACCCGACCGGTGGAGGCCAGCAGCCGTCGGGATAGCGGCTACACACCCACGACGCGGGGACGGCTGGCTTTTGTCGCCGCCTCGCGACCATGTACCTTGCCACCGCTGCCCGATCCCGCTGCCGCATGATCTAGGTGATGTAGCCGAATGCCACCACCACCAGACCTGCCGTCCACCGTCGCCGCCCCTGAAATACCACGCCACCGCGCGAAGGGGAGTCCATGGGAGCGCAACCACCGCCCCTGCCTTTGGCAACCGGGCGCAGCCGCCACCGCCGACCCCGACGGTGGCTGCGGCCATTAGGAGGGATATCAGCCGCCTTTTTCTAGGGTTTAGGTCGTCACCCGGAGTCGCCTCGTGCGAGACGACCCGGGGCAAAGGTCGGGTGGGGAGGGAGGAGAGGGGGTGGGAGGGGTCGGTGGTGGAAAGTGGAGGGGCGGCGGCGCAGGGAGAGTGGGCGTCGGAGCAGGGAGGGTTGAGGGTGGAGGGGCGGCGGTGCCTGTTCTTTCCTGGTTCCGCTCTCAAACAGTCATCATGGCACCAATTATAGCTATAAAACCGAGCATCCTATAAAACTACATTTCAAGTTTGTGGGTGACGTTGAGAGAGACAACTAGCTGAAATGGATTTACAAAAACAGTGACCGGGAAAAAAAATTAGGGAAGTGTAAATTTACAAAATTCAGTATTTGCATCAATCGTGTATGTCGATACCTGGCAATCTATTCAACTACGAACTGAATGTTTTCATGTTAGTGGCTGAGGTTGGAAGGAATGACCGAAACGGACACTCCACAGTCTCCTGAATAAAGTCCAAGTCAAGTGCAAGTTTTAAAAAGCAAGGGGTTGCATCAATGTTGTCACGGCGAACAACATTTTCATCTGTCGTCTTTGAACACAGATACATATAATCAGAACCTAAGACCAATTTTTCCGAAACAGTCGTTGCAGCAATATATTTAGACACCGAGCATCCTATTACGGTTACAGAGCCTGTAAAACAGGCCGAAACTGAATAACTTCGGCGGAAATATGGGTTCGGGCCGAATCTAGGTCATAATGGAGCCCGAACTCGCGGCCTGGCCCATATAACGAGTTCGGGACCCCGAGAAACTGCGCGGCTGCCCCGTATTAAAAGGGTCGCGAAGGAGAGTTCGGTTTCTAAACCCTACTCCCCTCCGCCGCATCCACTCCCTCTGCCGCCGCCTCAAACATATTCTGGCGAGCAATCGAGCTCTGTGCAGCCACCCCTCCACCCTCCTAAGCGGCGCGATGGCCTCCGGTGATGGCTCAGCAGGCCGCGGCGCGGGATTGGGCGGCGGGGACTCGTCGCCGCGTCCCACCGTGTTCCGCACCGACGCGGAAAGCCAGAAGTGGAAGCAGTCGGAGGGCGCCCTCCGGTGGACGAGGGCTCACGCCCCCGGGAAGCTGGCGAGGTACGGCAACGACGGCGAGGGGTCGTCGTCTGGCGGCTCCAGTCGTGCGCCGCCGCTCCAGTCCGAGGACGTCGAGCTCGTCCCCGCGAGTTCGCCGACGATCTCGATGGGCGACTACGTCCACGACTCCGACGAGGAGGAGGCCATGCTCGCGCAGGTAGAGGCGATCTCCGAGGCGGAGTCCCACGCTCGCTTCTGCCGGGAGGAGGCGGACGCCGTCCGCCAAGTGCGCTAGTACGAGGCGCGCCGCCGGGAGGAGCACGTCCACCGCGTCAAGCTCGAGATAGTCGAGCTTGACGCCGAGTAGGAGTGAAGCTCTTCGACGCCAGGGTCGACGCCGTCGGCCGCCTCGACGCTCCGCCACCACCAGCACCGCCGCGCGCATAGGCCGTTAGACCGCATTTTGGTTAAAATTAGTAGCTCCCGTCGGTGTACTAAGTAATTTAGGTTTAATTTATCGAATTATGTAACTTTTGATGCTCAATCGGAGCATCGAATCCATCTATATATTGATCATCGAACAAATTCCCCGCGACATTTCAAATTTACTTTTATAGTTCTTGTTTTACGGGTTCTGCTCTGTGATAACGTTTTTCCCACCCGTAAATACGAGTTCGGTAAACTGAATTCCAATTTTTTTATGTGTTTACGGACTCTGCTAGAGATGCTCTTGGGATCCCTCTCCCGCACTGCCGCTGCGAGGCTTCTCGCCCTTTGCTCATCTTGCACCATGAAGCATTTGCAATGGCTAGCTCATATGTCCATCAAGAATGTGGCCTCGCACATCGGCAACGATCTTATATTTTTCGCAGCTGCCAAACTAGGGAGGTAGTGTGGGCAACCATTTCTGTCAGGCCTCATGGGCCATGCGCAGAAAACGTTTAACAATGGGCAGATGGGGACGCGACCCGGACGTTTGGAACCTGGGTGCGCGCGCACCCATTTACGTAAAGTTTAAAAAAATGCTATTTAAAAGTTTCAAAAAAATGTGAAGTAAAATTTTGCATATACATATTATGTTGATACTTACTCGTGTAAGTTTTCACGAAAAACTACCATTGTGTGTGGCCTGCATAAAAATGACAAAATGTCTAAATGAGAATAGTGAATAGGAATTTTACTATTCACAGGAATAGGAATTTGCATTTTGTCATTTTTGTGTAGATCACACACAATGGTATTTTTCCGTGAAAACACACACGAGTAAGTATCAACATAATATATATATGCAAAAATTTACTTCACATTTTTTTGGAACTTTTAAATAGCATTTTTTTAAACTTTTCGTAAATGGGTGCGCGTGCATCCAGGTTCCATTCACCATTTCCGGATGGGGACGTCCTTACATTATCTTTGTGCTAGTCCATTTTCGATTAGTATTTTTCTTTTCTTTTGCTGAATCAATCAAGGTTTCCGGAATCCTGAAGAACCGGGTAGGCTACACGGGGAGGCAAACATGTTTTGCATTAAGGGCTGTCTCCAACGGGCGATTTCAGACTCGCAAAATATTCACGCAGGTCTGTTTGGGTTGGTTCAAATGATCGAAACCGACCGTATGTACATCGGGGGTCCCAGCGATAGGGTGCATTTTTTCGATATTGCATTTTTTCAACATAAAAATATAATTTACTTAGTAAAATAAGGAAAATATAGAATATAAAAACTAACGCCTGCGCCTACTCGTCGTCGTCAAGCACGATGAAATCCGGTACCGGCCACGGCCAGTTGGCAACAGACGGAACATACGCCTGTGCTGCCGGCGATGGAGGTGGAGGTGGAGCAGCCCACGCCGGTGGTGGAGGTGGAGTAGCCCACGCCGGTGGTTGAGGTGGAGGTGGAGCCGCCCACGGATTATACGCTGGAGGTGGAGGTTGAGTCGGAGGCGGCGGTTGCGGGGCCGAGTTCTGGAGTGCCCGTCGTAGCGCCTCTTCCTCCGTGAGGCCCGGCGGCATGATGCCGTTGGCGTATCGAGGCATGAGCGGCTGCACCAGTCGGTCCACCTCCGAGAAGAGGACGCCGAGCCTCTCGATCTCGTCGGCGGTCATCGTCGCCGAGAAGTTGAACTTCCGGCCCTCCCCATGGCCGACTACCATTCATGGAAAATGCAGGCGACGAAGTCGTCGCTGTCGTCCTTGGCTTCCTCATTGTGGTAGGCCAACGCATCGCAGTCCTCGTCGTCGTCGTCCTGTGGAGGCGCCGGCGGCTCCCGTGTTCTAGAAGTCCCGGTCGCCGAGGAAGCCTTCCTACCTCCTCGGATCGTTCTCGGTCTCGCGCCAGCCGTGCCAGCTGTAGGAGTCCGCGACGAAGGCGGGATCGTCGCGGAGGTCCGGTGGGAGGTACCGCCACCTGCGCCGGATCTTGGCGCTCCTCTCCGGCTCGCGCAGAGGCACGGGGGGATAGGCACCCGGAGGTGGCTGAGCCGCCAGTCGCTGCCAGGCAGGTGCACGCCCCCCCCCCCACCCGCCGTGGCACGGCGTCCAGCTCCGGTTCATGAGCCGCGCCACGTCGACAGGAAGCGGCACCTGTTCGTCTGCTCCGCCTTTTTGTTGCTGCTACTGGATGCCTTGGAGTCGTGCTTTTTTTCTTTCCAATGGTTATGCAGTGGCACGCAATGGTGAGGGGTGGAAGTGGAGGTGTCGGTGTCGGTGGTGTGGGAAGTGACAGGGACGATGCCGGTCGACGTTTAAGGCTGGGTAAGCGCGGGACACGACGCTATTGATGGCGGCGCAGAAGCCCAGCTGCCGCCCACCAGTGTGTGTGCAGAAGAGGCAGCCACGACATTAATGACAAAGGCTACGGCGCAGATGCAGACGTAGACGCGGAAGTGATGACCGCAGAAGCAGCGGCCACAGAAGCGATCGCTCGATACAGCCCTATAGCTCGCTGCTAGGTGGGCCTGGTGGAAAAACGAGCAGTCACTTGGCGCGTCCGTGCATCGTCCGCCACGATGCATCCCAGGTGCAAATATGCATTGTATTTGCGTCTCCGCCGATGGCCCGGTCAATATGCGTCGGGCCACTGGGTTTGGTTCCTGACACATTTTAAGCGTGCGTGGACGCAAATGGTTACTGAGCGTCTGTTTAGATCGCCCTGTTGGAGATGTGCTTAACACATGTCGAGGCATATATCTACTATCCTTGAGAAGTCATAGGCTATGCTAGTTAGCAAACGGCCGGTATCTTTCAGAAAGGGATACTTTCCAGGTTCATAGATGCACGCTACAGCAGAACTAAAACACAACCTAGGTTGTTAAATTGCAACAAAGATAACATAATGATAAATGGAATATTCCTCAGGTACTACAGGATTGCCATCCGAATAGACTGCCCCTTTTTACCGTGTGCTATGCTTTGAGTTTATTACATCCAACAAACAAACTAGCTGCCAACAGTTGATTTCCGGTAGTACAATTGTTTTCAGCATCGACCGACATTATGATAATGAACTAACTAACTAAACTTGATCAAGCGCTCAGTTTTCCAATTTCATTTTATTTGTGTTTAACAGTTCTCTGGATCAAGCCACTTACCTGCACATGAATCAAAAAACATGGATCAAGATAGCCGCCTGCACATGAGTCAAAAAGCATGGAGTAAAACAGTGAAATCGATGTTGATCTCGTCAGCAGTGAGGCGGTGGTACACATTGTACCAAGTACAATATTTGTGAACCATTTTTCTCTATAATATTTTGTAAACCATTTTATAGACTTTAATAAAGTGCCTTTTATCGGAAAAAAAATTCTATAGACAGATCGAGCTCGCGGAATTGCAAGTTATGTTATCTTCGCAGAGTATATTTTTCATCAAAGGAAGTTCTTGTAAACTCAAATCGGCCGCACCAAGACGGCCCAATTGATAAGAGTTTTCACTACGGTGATTGGAGTAGTAAGGTAAATAAGTGTGTGTACACCGAGAAGAGAGTGAGCAGCCTTGTATAAATAGAAATAGCTGAAAAGAAAAATACTGAGAAACCATGTACTTAATAGGCTTGCTTACATGGTCCTGGACTTGGAGCATCATTTTCTTCGAGCGCAAGCACGCTGATAATCTGGAGGATCACTAACAGTAGCAGCACCAACACAGTGATAAACCAGGAACTACTGATTGTGGACATCTTTTCAACAAGAACTACAGAGGCACACGATGGAGGCTTTGATCGTCGGGCCGGTGGTGTTAGTATAGGTGTGTAGCTGAGGTTGGTGGTACATGACTAACCGTAGTGAACAAGTAATGGCCCAAGACTCTGTCAAAGTCCAAGTCATGTGTGTAGCTGGGCCGTACGTCATTGTGTACGTTGTAGCCTGTGGCTGAGATTGTTGGTGAACAAAGTCCAAGTCATGTTGTGTACTTTTCAGAGATTAAAGGAGCTGTCGAGCGTCTTAAGGGAAGAAATAATTGTGTTTTGTGTGTGAACTGTGGTTTGTGATTAGTATATTAGAGTGCCATCCTACAGAGAACACACAAAAAGGGGTGGCATACTACCAGTCTACCACCACATACCAGTTGAAAAGTTCACCATGATTGCGGTCACTGTCCCTTCAGCCTCTAAAACAAACATCAATACCGCATCCTTCATGCTCCTCCTCACTTTCACTGATTGAGTCCCCCTGTCAGTGGGACTTACCTGAGAAAATTGCATATTGCTACCACAATTGCGGCTAGGGCTTCAGAAAACTGCCACTTTTCAGGTCAACTGCAAAAAACTACCACTTTTGCGTTTAATGGTTTCAAAAAACTACCAGTTCTGTGTAACAATCGGTTTGGTCCATTTGATCAAGTTTTTGACAGAGATGGCCCACCATGTCATTCGGATAGAAAACTTGATCAAATGGTGGGCCATCTCTCGTCGAAACATGATTAAATTGGACCAAACCGAGTGTTACACACAATTGGTAGTTTTCTGAAGCAATTAGACGCAAAAGTGGTAGTTTTTTGCAACTAACCGGAAAAGTGGTAGTTTTTTTAAGCCCTAGCCTCAATTGTGGTAGCAATATGCAATTATCTCGACTTACCTCTTTGCTCATCTTGCATCATTCAAAGGCTGAAATTAGATCTATACATTCATAACTTGAGAGGTGTTCCTCTCCAAGTGGTATGTGTTGCTCCTACAGAAAAATCTTCCAGTTTTCAACATTTACTCTACATTTGTAACTACCACAGGAAGAATATGTGCACCATGTGGGCATTCATATTTTTCTTGAGGCTAAACACTCGGTAGTATTGTGATTTGAAAATAAAATATCTATGTATTACTACCTCTCTAGCCGCGAATTTTTTTTTAATAATACATTTTTTTTCTTTTTTTTCAGATATAATATTCGTTTTTGGTAATTTACATAAATAATACACCATCGGGGAAATGGAACCCGATTAGACGAAATCGGGGTAGGCCAACCCGATTGATCCCTATCGGGATAGTATAGCCCGATTCTGTGGGCTACCTGAAGTTTGCTATTTTACTTTATAGTAATCGGGATCCTGTAACCCGAAAGGAACTTATTCGGAACTAATAACCCGAAGGAAGAAACGCTATCCTGCATGCAATAGTGCCTACCTGTACTTCCTTGCAGTGAATCTATCTTAGCCTTCAGCTGAGCTAGCTACTTCCGTGTCGCTGTCAAGAGAGCAGCAGCAACTGCTCACGCCACCAAATATGCAGCAACTAGTAAGTGAGGCGACCCATTTTGGACGCCTAAAATATCCGCGCGTGTTTATTTGTGTCGGCTTAAATGGTCGAAATCGACCGCGCGTTTCGTTTACGTCGGGTGGCTCCAGTGGCACGCCGCATTTTTTTCAATTTTATATTTTTTCAACATAAAAACATAACTTACATAGTAAAAGAAAGAAAAATAAAATATAAAACCTAAAAACGCCTGCGCCTACTCGCCTGAGCGGGCCACGCCGGTGGTGGAGGTTGAGCGGCCCACGCCGATGGTGGAGGTGGATCAGGCCACGCCGGTGGTGGAGGTGGAGCGGCTCACGGGTTCTACGGTGGAGGAGGAGGCGGCGGTTGCACCGGTTGCGGGGCTGAGTCCTCGAGCGCCCGTCGTAGGGCCTCTTCCTCGTGAGGCTCGGCAGCATCATGCCGGTGGCGTACCGGGGGGCAGCGGCGGCTGCATCGGTTGGTCCACCTCCGAGATGGGACGCCGAGCCTCTCGATCTCGTCGTTCGTCATCGTCGCCTGGTACTCGAACTCCCGGGCCTCCGCCATGGCCAACTACCATTCATGTAAAATGCAGGCGACGTAGTCATCGCTGTCTTCCTTGGCCTCCTCGTTGTGGTAGGTCAGCTCGTCGCTGTACTCGTTGCCGTCGTCCCGTGGAGGCGCCAGCGACTGCCGTGTCCGATGACGGGGTGGCGGTGGATGGTCAAAAGGGAAGCCCATGTTGCCGAGTAAGCCCGCCTGCCTCCTCGGATCCTTCTCGGTCTTGCGCCAGGCGCGCCAGGTGTTGGAGTCGATGGTACCGCCGCCTGCGCCGGATCTCGGTGCTCCTGTCTGGCTCCTGTGGAGGCACGGGCGGGACAGGCACCCGGAGGTGGCTGAGCCACCATCCGTCGCCAGGAAGGTGCACGTCCCGCCAGCAGGCGCAGTGCGTCTAGTTCCTGTGCATGAGCCACGCCTCGTCGATGGGCAGCAGCACCCTGTGTGTCCGCTCCACCTTCTTTCCCATGGTTATGCGGTGGCGCGCGGCGGTGAGGGGTGGGAATGGAGGTGTCGCTCGCTGCCAGGCGGGCCAATGAAAAAGCGAGCGGTCACTTGGGGCATCCGCGCAACGTCGGCGGCGACACATCCAGACGCAAATATGCGCTGCTTTTACGTCTCCGCGGACGGCCCGGTCAATATTTGTCGGGCTGCTGAACCTGATTCTTGGAGGCATCTCCAACGGGGCGACGCATATCGGACGACCAAAAGTTGCGTCCCTCCCTCGTTTGCTTCTTCGCCGCCTGTCGTGCGGCCGCTAGAGCTCGGTGCGCCGCCGTGTCCTCTAGCAAGGACCGCCGCAACGTCTCGTTCGCGGCGTCCTCGGCCTTCTTGAGTGTCTCGAAGGAATCGACTAACGCCCTCTGCTCCGCCGTCTTCTCCTCCGGGGTAGGCGCATTAGGGTCATCAGAAGACTATGAGATGTCGGAGTCGTCGTCCTCTGCAGCTGCGGCGACCGCCACCCTGCGGCGTTCCATCTTGACTTCGAACGCCACGTGGGCCGCCCGCTCCTCCTCTGCTTCCTTCTCCGCACCAGCCAGGAACTTAGCGTCCCTGAAGGGGTCGACGAGGTCGTCGGTGCTATCGTCATCATCGAACTCCTCCTCGGAGCTCGAGGCCGGGGGAGGTGGAGTCGGAGCTCGAGGCCGGGGGAGATGAGATGTGCCCGCCCCTGTTTATATATGCCGGAGGCAGGCGACGCCGCGGCACGCGTCATCGCCATTACTTCGTGCGCAGAGGTAGGTGACGGCCACGCGCCACACGAGGCATCGCCATTATGTGGCCGCAGACTGCCGAAGCGACGCCTCGGCGCCAGTACCAGCGCAACTGAGAAAACGTATCGAGCATGAGTCAATGCCAGGCGGGCCCAACTGCCAGACGCGAGCGGACACTTTGCGCGTCCGCGCAGCGTCCGTAGAGACGCATCTAATGCGCACATTTGGGCCAGATTTGCGTCGCTACGGATGGCCCATTTACTATGCATTGGCCCGCTGGAGCTAACACGTGACGACATTTTTAATCCAGATGAACGCAAACGGTCGATCATCTTACGTTTGCCCGGATGCAAACCGCTCCGGTGGAGATGCCCTCACTGCATACTGCATGTTTGCATCCCTCGCGCACCCGCCCATAGCTGGCCTGCTCATGCGCACGCATGGTGGAGTAAACACCAAGAGCGGTGAGTGAGCATTTATTGCACGACGTGCGGCGATGCTCCTGTTCGGCTTACTAGTTCCCGATAAGGATTTTTCGGGTTAGGGAACCCGAATAGTGCAAAGAAAAAAAGCGACCACTGTATGATTCACTAGAATCGATAGAAATCGGGCTATACTACCCCGATAGGAACCAATCGGGTTAGCCTACCCCGATTTCTTTCAGTCGGGTTCCTTTTCCCCGACGGTGTATTATTTCTGCAAATTAACGAAAACGAGTATTATTTCTGGAAATAAAGAAAAAAAACGTATTATTTAAAAAAAATCGCTT